>NC_092169.1:31082500-31297500 GCF_045791955.1 Oncorhynchus clarkii lewisi | reverse complement strand
GCATGGTGGTGGCAGCATCATGCTGTGGGAATGTTTGTCAGCGGCAGGGACTGGGAGACTAGTTAGGCTTGAGGAAAAGATGAACGGAGCAAAGTACAGAGAGATCCTTGATGAAAACCTGCTTGAGAGCGCTCAGGACCTCAGACTGGGGTGAAGGTTCACCTTCCAACAGGACAACGGTCCTAAGCACACAGCCAAGACAGCGCAGGAGTGGCTTCAGGACAAGTCTCTGAATGTCCTTGAGTGGCCCAGTTTATTTGTAATAAATTAGCAAAAATGTCTAAAAACATGTTTTTGGTTTGTCATTATGGGGTATTGTGTAGATTGATGAGGGGAAAAACTATTGAATCAATTTTAGAATAAGGCTGTAACGTAACAAAACGTGGAAAAAGTCAAGGGGTCCAAATACTTTTCGAAGGCACTGTACATGTACATTTTTGTTAACCGGACCAATTGGTCTTGTCGTTGAATTAGAGGACATGAGGAGACATGGCACTAATACAACCAACAGCCTCTGCTCCTTGTGCTACAAGGGCCTGGGTGCAACAGTAACAAGCTGTCAGCCTGCCCTACACATTCATACACACACACACACACACACACACAGACCCTTCACCCTGGCACTGTGACACCACTCCAGGGGAGATATAGACATCACTTCCCCAAATGCCATGCAGTGCGCACACACACACACACACACACACACACACACACACACACACACACACACACTGAGTGTTGCGTATGAATCCACCAAGGTGCTGTCCTGATTGATGGCAATTAGCTGTAATGGTAACAGCTGTTGGTGGTGTCAGGAGATAGCTACTGTACCTGACGCCCACTGTGCCATCTGCTGTGTGTGTGCCAGTGTATGTTAAGTGTGTGTGTGTGACTGCCCGAGAGTGCGCGTCTATATTCGTGTGCCTGCACGTACGTGTGTGTGTGTGTGTGTGTGTGTGTGTGTGTGTGGCAGCAATAGACCACACTGTAGAATGTTCCCTTTCTTATTTTCTGCATCTTCCTATCACATGAACTTTCTAGAAGTTGACTGGAAAGGCAATGCATAAGCTTTTCCAATTACTGATTATCATTACGACTGATTTCAAATTATATGCATTTTCAGATTGGCAAAATGCATTTACCATTACTGACAAAAGCAATACTTCACCACCTCACCATGAGTATCACATAACCAAGCCCAAACCTTCTAATGTTAAGTGTCAATCCTTTTCAGCCTCCGGCACACATCTACAGTGTCTGCAACCTCGCTCTCTCTCTCCCCTCTGTTTTCCTCTCTCTCTCTATCTGTTTCATCCAATCTGAAAATAACCTTAAAAATCTGTTTCAGAAAAGAGATGTGGGTCCAGTACTGCCTAAATATTACCCGTCCATTTTGATTTCTTTGGGCTGACGCCGATCAATATGTCCAAACAAGCTGGTCAGCTGCTGTACATGTCCATTTTGATATTCTGTAAACAAGCTAAATCTGGTTCAATAAATACCTACAAAAGAAGTGAGGAACATACGTTAATCATTCCAGTCACACCTACAGTATCAGAGTTAAATTAATGGGTATGGATTGGTACAATTACATTTACGGCACAGAAGATAAATACTGCATGTTGGTGGAGTGTATAGTCAGTCGTCTGTTTCATATCGTCTGCCTCCCTTGAAGAGGGTTTCTGTCTGTGTGTGTGCTTAAAGGAAAGAGATTATAGAGAAGAGGTCAGAGAGGTGTCTGTGTAACAGAGGGGGTTCGATGAACAGCTTTTGTATGATAACCTTGCCTGAGACCTCAGCTTCTCCCTCTGACAGCATTTTAACTTTGCATGTCACTATCTTCTTGTCTTTCTCCGTTCTTGATTTCTCTCTCTCTCTCTCTCTCTCTCTCTCTCTCTCTCGCTTCTTTCTCTGTATTTAGCTATATTTATTTCTCTCCTCCCTCTATTCTTCTGTCCCCCTCCTTCTATCTCTCTGCCCCCCTCCCTCTCTCCCACAAACACTTGCTCTGCAATTCGCGACTGGTTGACAATTTCTCCCCAAAAAATCAATACTCTAATCTTCTTCATTCCTCCTCCTCAATAAGTCTCCCCCTGTCTTACCCCTGCGTCTTCCCTGTTCCCTCACACACACATTTTTATCTACACAGGTAAATCCCATTGAGACCATGGAATCTTCTACAAGGCAGCCCTGCACACTATCAAACAAGTTCACAATTTACAATTCCAACACATTAAAAAAATACAATATTTACAAGCAATTTAAGAAAAGCACACAAACACACACAGACAAGCAGACACCACAGACACCCACACCCACACACACACAAACACACACAGACAAGCAGACACCACAGACACCCACACCCACACACACACAAACACACACAGACAAGCAGACACCACAGACACCCACACCCACACACACACAAACACACACAGACAAGCAGACACCACAGACACCCACACCCACACACACACAAACACACACAGACAAGCAGACACCACAGACACCCACACCCACACAAACACACACAGACAAGCAGACACCACAGACACCCACACCCACACACACACAAACACACACAGACAAGCAGACACCACAGACACCCACACCCACTCACACACAAACACACACAGACAAGCAGACACCACAGACACCCACACCCACACACACAAACAGACCTCCTCACTGTGTGGGTAGGGAGCCCCAACTCCAGCTCCCAGTCTTTAATGGATAGAGGTGACTCTTGTCCTAATCAGTATGGATATCCTCAGGATAGGCATATTAAAGATGACTATTATGATCAAGTATAATACAAACACACACCCTGGGTCCACTGTGACACTAAGGGAATATGTTATGGAGTCATCAGGCATGCAGAAATGGTTTGGAGGATCGGTGAGTGACTCACTAGCTCCCTATAACAGTCCCAATAGTGTCCCCTCTTCTTATTTGGTGTTTCTGTTTTTCATTCAAATTATATTTCTCCTGTGGTTACTCCTGTTTTGATTGGCTGTTTTGCATCTATATTATATGACAAGAATGATTGTAAGAGTAAGATGTTTTCTTG
Source organism: Oncorhynchus clarkii lewisi (assembly GCF_045791955.1). Classification (NCBI taxonomy): domain Eukaryota; kingdom Metazoa; phylum Chordata; class Actinopteri; order Salmoniformes; family Salmonidae; genus Oncorhynchus; species Oncorhynchus clarkii. Next base: position 31,294,427 of record NC_092169.1, on the reverse strand, counting down.
AACTTTTTAAAGTCTTTCGACTGAGTTCATCTGAATCAGCCTTTTCATATCAGAACACTGCTTCGTTCTCTTCACCCGTTTAATAACCTATGACCTTTACCCTATACGATTGATGCCTGTGATATTACACCGAAGTCTGCAAAAGTAAATGTATGCTCAAATCAAGGTCTAGTAAAGGATGTTTAACCTTTTACTGCAGTGGACTAAATCAGGGTCACACAATGTTTCTTGGTAGTTTTGAACAAATCTACTTTGAAACAAAAGTATACACCTCACACACATGGTTACAGCCTTAATAAAAGTAAGACACCTGTACCATGTCAGATATTGAGTTAAAATGCATACCATTTTGAGTTTGCATCCCAACATTACACATCACAGAAGACTGAAATATAACAAAACCGACATAGAATCACCGGATTTTTGGAGGGTTTTTTAAATGATGAAAAATATTAATAAGATTCCACCCATGACGCCAATAGGTCATTTGACTGCAAGAAAAGGGCTACCATAAAATATATTACTGAGACAAAGAGGATAACGAAACAACGAATATTGGCCACACAAAAGCACACACACACAAATGACAAGGGGTATATTCTATCCTTGTCAGCTTTTCGTTTACGTTGTACGCTTGCCAAGCACACAAATCAAAATTAACGGATGGTACTTCAAAGAGATTTTCCCAGTTATGTTTTCACTTCATTTACATATTTTATACTTTCCTTCATTACGTAATTCATCCATTGACTCAGTCAACATGGTGGAATGAGCTGGAGTACACACACACACACACACACACACACACACACACACACACACACACACACACACACACACACACACACACACACACACACACACACACACACACAGTCAACATAGTGGAATGAGCCTTCATCAGTCAGAGGACTAATTAATACACATTATTCTCAGGGAAATTCATAACCTTCAGCAGAAGACATACAAACCAGGTTTGAAAGGGATCATTTACTGCACTAATACGAGCACGCAGATCAAACAAGCCAGGACTCGAACTGTGGAGTTGAGTGGTTTCTGAGTGTTCATCCTGCGAGAGAGACACCAAGCCAGGGATGTGATTAAGAATTAAGCAGCTCCCTCCTTGTATTGTCTTCATTATTCATCGCTTCATAATTACAGGTGTTAAACTCTAAACAGATCCTGAGCCAGCAGCATATCATCTCAAGGAGAGGTGAGAAAGAAAGAAAAAGTGAGACAAGTCTGCCGTTTGTGGTTTATCTCCGCCCTGGGCAGACGAGAGAGAGAGTTGATTGACTTTGAGAGGTTAGAGAAGCTCAGAGAAGTGCCAGGGGAGGCAGACTAGAGGTCTGGGCTGGCCTGAGATTAGTTGCTTGTCTGTGGGTTGTTAAGGAATAGCAGGTGTGTGTGCATGTGTGTGTCCCTCTGTAGAGACTGGCAGTAGTACACACTAAAAACAGGGTTATTTGGGAATGGTTATGCTTCTATGTGTTACCATAATGACTCAAAGAACTCTTTGAACCCTTCAATGGTTCATTGCAGTTCACAATAATGTTCTTTGCTCTATTTGTAATAATTAAATGCCATGAAAGGTCAAAATCATGTTTTTCATAAAATGGTTTGATGTCCTAAGGAAACTGCTGCTTCTACATTCATAATATTTGATCATAAAGTTACTGGTCCCCTCCGCCACATTAAACACTAAGATTCATTATTAAGGAGAAATGGTGACATCACCTTAACTCTCATTTTAAGACACCAATGGTAATATGATATTCTCTTACCTAATTTAAATAAGTATTGCCTTGTAACCAATATCAGAGAATTCTTGTTTGCAGATGGGCGTGGTTTATAACGCTAGATAGCTAATCTACTGGTGCCAAAAAAGTTGATGCTATTTATTTATGGTAAAGATATGTATATATATATATATATCCCCTTTCATCTGTGTCTATTAGCGCGCACCATCGCTAACTAGCTAGCCATTTCACGTCGGTTACATTAGCTTGCACAATTCTTGCCATTCTCCTTCGATCTCTTTCATCAATGATATGTTTTCGCCCAAAGTACTGCCGTGCGTGAAATGCCCAGGAGGGTGGCCGTTTCTAAGATACTGGATCCGGCGCCCCTGGCACCGACGATCATACTCAAAGTCTCAAAGTTGCTTGGGTCACTTGTTTTGCCATTCACAATGTTCAGTGATGGCGCCGAAGAACATGGCTGATGATTTACATTTTACATTCTCCCAACCAATTGTGCTATTTTGTTAGGTTTTTGGCGTTATTGTGTACACAATGTTGCTGCTACCATCTCTTATGACCGAAAAGATCTTCTGGACATGAGAACAGCGATTACTCACCGCTGACTGGAATCCATTTTTTCCTTTAACGAGTCCGACGAGAAGGATATCCTGCTTTCACTGGAACAGGCCCAGATTCACGCCTTTTGTTTGAGGAAAATACGCAGGAAAACGGGTCACAGATCGGGCAGCCTTCTGAGAATCCGTAGGTGAGCAAATTCCCATTGCCATCCATTCTTGCTATAATGTGCAATCATTGTAAAATAAAATTGATGACCTTCGATTAATATTATCCTACCAACGGGACATCAAAAACTGTAACATCTTATATTTCTCAGACGATATGGACAATATAGAGCTGGCTGGATTTTCTATGCACCGGCAGAACAGAGACGCTACCTCTGGTAAGACGAGGTGTGGGGGTGTGTGTCTATTTGGCAGTAACAGCTGGTGCGCGATGTCTAATATTAAAGATGTCTCGAGGTATTGCTTGCCTGAGGTAGAGTACATTATGATAAGCTGTAGACCACACTATCTACCAAGAGAGTTCTCATCTATATTATTCGTAGCCGTCTATTTACCACCACAGAACGAAGCTGGCACTAAGACTGCTCTCAACCAACTCTATAAGGCCATAAGCAAAGAAGAAAATGCTCACACAGAAGAGGTGATCCTAGAGGCCGGGGACTTTAATGCAGGCAAACTTAAATCAGTTTTACCAAAGACCTACACCACCTATGCACACACAGAGATGCATACAAAGCTCTCCCCCTCCCTCCATTTGGCAAATCTGACCATAATTCTATCCTCCTGAATCCTGCTTACAAAAATGAAAGCAGGAAGTACGAGTGACTCGTGTGGACAGATGACGCAGACGCAACTGTCATGGTACAAACATACCAAGACAGTCATGAAGAGGGCACGACAAAACCTTTTCCACTCAGGAGACTGAAAAGATTTGTTACCGGTCCCCAGATTCTCAAAAGGTTCTACAGCTGCACCATCGAGAGCAACCTGACCGGTTGCATCACCTTCTGGTATGGCAATTGCTCGGAATCTGACCATAAGGCGCAACAGAGGGTAGTGCAAACGGCCCAGTATATCACTGGGGCCAAGCTTCCTGCCATCCAGGACTTATACAATAGGCAGTGTCAGAGGAAAGCCCATAAAATTCAGTCACCCAAGTTATAGACTGTTTTCTCTGCTACCGCATAGCAAGCGGTACCGTTGCACCAAGTCTAGGACCAAAAGGCTCCTCAACAGCTTCTACACCCAAGCCATAAGACTGCTGAACAATTAATAAAATTGCCACTGGACAATTTACATTGACCCCCCTTCCTTTTTGTACACTGCTGCTACTCGCTGTTTATTATCTATGCATAGGCACTTCACCCCCACCTACATGTACAAATTACCTCAACTAACCTGTACCCCCGCACACTGACTCTGTACAGGTGCCCCCTGTATATAGCCTCAATATTGTTATTCTTATTGTTTCTTTTTATTTTAGTCTACTAGGTAAATATTTTCTTAACTCTCCTTGAAATGCACTATTGGTTAAGGGCTTGTAAGTAAGCATTTCACGGTCAAGTCTATACTGGTTGTATTTGACGCATGAGACAACATTTGATTTGATTTAATCGAACAGTTACTGAATGCCTTGATGCCTGGCTGTCTGCTTTATATAGCAAGCCCCATCCACATGACTGACTGTCTGTTGGAGCAATCCACTTTAGTGAAAAGGATGGTGTACCCAATAATCTGTCCAGTGAGTGTATTTGATATCTTTTCCATGATCTTTGCCATGTCTTTCAAATTATAATTTGTTGTTATTTTATTGAGCAGAGAGTAGGAGAATAGAAAGGAGGATGATTGAACTAGCAGTGTATTGTATGGTACTCAGCAAATTGGCCTGTTTTACTAGTATGGATTTTTCAGTGTAACATTTTATTGTTGATTCAGTAGTTAAATTCACACTTAGCGGTGTAAAATAACCCCAGTGAACACTAGAGTTGAGTGTGATTGTGTTTTTTTTACTCTGTGTTGAGTAATACACTCAAAACCCCACCCATCATAATCATATTTCCCAGCATGCGCTATTGCAGGTTGATTTTCAGAGTTGATGGCTTCAATATCTGTGTTTTTGCATTTATTGGTTGATTAAACTGTTACCAAACATAAATGACAGACATTATTATAAACTAAACCAATCTGTTAGTAGGTGGACTTATTGTACCTCTGATTGAGATGGTTGTTCCAGTTTAAATGAGTCTCATTAATCATTAATCTTCTCTACCCTGGTAGTCATTCTGAATGTGGGTTGCAGGTGATTGAAAGTGGCAATTGTTGTACGGCCTAACTCTTTATTCCAATAGCGATAACACATCCCTTTTATAAGCCAGCATAACCAGGAGTTTAATTAGTATAATTAGGCCCTCAAAGAAAAGCCTTATGATACACACTGAACAAAAATATAAACGCAACATATAAATGTTTCATTAGCTGAAATAAAAGATCCCAGAAATGTTCTACATGCACAAAAAGCTTATTTCTCTCAATTTATGTGCACAAATTTGTTTACATCCCTGTTAGTGAGCATTTCTAGTTTGCCAAGAAAATCCATCTACCTGACAGGTGTGGCATGTAAAGAAGCGGATTAAACAGCATGATCATTACACAGGTGCACCTTGTCCTGAGGATACTAAAAGGCCACTGTGAAATGTGCAGTGCCACAGATGTCTCAAGTTCTGACTGCGGGAATGTCCACCAGAGTTGATGCCAGAGAATTTAATGTTAATGTCTCTACCCTAAGCCACCTCCAACGTTGTTTTAGAGAATTTGTCAGTACATCCAAATGCAGACCACATGTATGGTGACGTGTGGGCGAGCGGTTTGCTGTGCCCCATGGTGGCGGTGGGGTATGGTATGGGCAGGCAGGCATAAGCTACAGACAATTGCATTTTATCGATGATATTTTGAATGCACAGAGATATCGTGACGAAATCCTGAGGCACACTGTTGTGCCATATGTCCACCGCTATCACCTCAAGTTTCAGTATGATAATGCACTGTGCCCTGTCACAAGGATCTGTACACAATTCCTGGAAGGTAAAAATGTCCCAGTTCTTCCACGGCCTGCATACTCACCAGAAATGTCACCCATTGATCATTTTTATTTTTTATTTAACAAGGCAAGTCAGTTAAAGAACAAATTCTTATTTACAATGATGGCCTAGCATGTTTGGAAAGCTCTGGATAAACGTGTATGACAGCGTGTTCCAGTTCCCACCAATATCCAGCAACTTTGCACAGCCATTGAAGAGGAGTGGGATTCCACACAACATTCCACAGGCCAAGATCAGCAGCCTGATCAACTTTATGCGAAGGAGATGCATCACGCTGAATGAGGCAAAAAAATGTATCCACATTTTCCTAATATTGGAGACTTGTTTTATTGAGTTTAATTTGAAATGGCAGTAAAAGCCAGTTACATTCTGAAATTGTCATAGTAGCTGCCATCTGCACTGAGCCACGCAAAACTATGGAAGCTCATCCCCCACCACAAAAAACATGTCAAAGGTGTACAAACTGATATGTTTTTTCATTCATAACATAACATTCATAACGTAACATTCATAACATTTCAGAGGTGGCACCGCAGGTTGTTGAATGTGTGTGTGTGTGTGTGTTTTGGGTGGGATTGTTTGCCTGGGGCCCAGAGTTTTTCCTGAACTGGTAGTAGGCTAACCTAACCAACTCTGGACCCTATTTGTAGCGAATTATATAATAATAAATGGCTATTATTTTTCTAATCAGGTCATATGGTTAAAAAAAAAATCCTGGAAAAACTCCTGTCCCAGGGAGGATGAAACATTAAAACCCTTTTCACAGACAAAGAGAAAACAACTGTGATTGGCCAAAAATGAACAGGGCTGATCTCACTGTATGCAGGGTTGCATCGTGTAGGCCGTTGCATCTGTAATTAAAAAGATACTCATACAGTATGTCATCGCTACTGTGTTGATTGATTAATTCCAATCAAACATTTTGGATTAAAAAGGCCTAGGTAACTTACACACCTGAAGTGTGAATATTAACCAAATGTGATCACATTCCAATGTTCTCAGAACACAACTAAATGGGCCTATTTTAGGCTATAAAATACATAGCTTAGGCTACAAAAACATGATGTCATGTTTCGCAAGGACAGGCCCAGATGGAATCGGAGCACGCAGGCTTCTCTTGGCTACCTGCAGCTGTGGTTGTTATCAGTCGGCTACAGTTGATCAGAAGCACAGACTAGTTGTTCACATTGACAAATCATTAGACATTATATTTTAGTACATTTGTTTGGTGGCAGGTATGAGCTTCCATATACAACAGCTCATGGTGAATTCAATTATACCCACGTTTTCAGTCTCAATTTGCTTTTATCACATTGATAAAACTGAAGACTGATTTGTTGTAATATTGTAATGTAGACCTACTGTACTTTTATATTCGTACATAATAACATATATTTTTCTAGGGTTAATTGTTCATTTTGGATAGGCTAACATTGATGAAGAAATGCTGTTATAGCAACTCTTTGATTGTGTCTTGAAGCTAAAATGTAATGAATGTAGTCTACAAACGAGAAAATAAACCCTTTAATTGTCTACACATGTGAATTGTTTCATTATTCAATAATGTAAAATGTTTTAGAAGAAACATTTTTGTAATTCTGGAATAGTTTGTGCTTACTGGCTAGTCGCTACTGTGGTCTTTGCGGTCAATTTGAGCTGCAGACCAAGAATGTCGTATTGCCAGCCACAACAAAAGGTAAGTCAAGGATGTAATGGGAATTGAAAAGTAGAATTCTCTTTTACCTCAGACTCTCCTTCATATCTCGTAGTGTAGATAGGGACTTAGAGGATAAAATAGTTCTTGGTAGAACCCATCGTAGAGAGTTCTATGTAGAACCATTTACACGGGGTTCTATGAAGAATCCTACGTAGATGGTTCTACACAGAAAATTGGCCAGTGTACATTTGTTACGAGAATTATGTTCTCAATGTTCATAAACCCAATTCAATTTACTACTCAGACTGAAACACAGAATTTGTAAGAAACTGGTTGAAATGAATCAGACGGAGGCCCAGCTACGATAGTCAGAAAGTTTATTTACGAGAGCGCTGGTTAGTTGTACAAAACCATTCATTTTATACTGGCTTCTCACGCACACACATTCACACTAACATACGCACACAATGTCCTGCTACCCAGCCGTCAAAGATTAGGGGAATCCGTGATACTTACTCCCCATCCTCCCTCAAGATAGGGAGACCCTGGGAAGTACTCTCAGTGGCCCCAGCCGAGGTCAGTACCGAATCTTGCTCAGACAGTCTGTTTTTAAGATACTATAATAGACATAAACTACACACATGGATATATAATTCTACTGACTAAAACCACACACATCATTAGAATAATCTCATGATTCTAATCAATTTCATCGTGTGTCTAATCAATTTCATACAATCATATGGTTTCAGGGTGGAATATTCTAATCATTCATATGAACATATAAATCCCATTATCAACATTTTTAAGTGTAACATTTTCAGTGTTGATTCAGGAGTTAAATTCACTCTGTTAGAGTGAAGTTAACATTCAGTGGTGTAAAATAACCCCAGTATTGGTGTTAATAACTAGAGTTATTGTTTTACACTGTGGAGAGTTAGAGCCCCATCAAAACCACAACCATCATTATTTTATTTCCCAGCATGTTAGGCAGGAAGATTTTTTTTGTATTGTTTTTAATATCTGGATTTTTGCATGTACATTGACTAATTGATTCATCTTATGCGACACAAAGATAAATAACGTACATTTTTCTAAACTAATCCAATCAATTATTTAGATTTGTTGCACCCATTACTGAAATGGTTGTTCTGGTTTAAATATGTTATTTAGTCTCCTTTAATAAAGTTACTGATGTTGGTAGTTGTTGTGAATGAAGGTTGCATCATGAATAAAAATTCTCACTGTTGGCTATTGTAACTCCGTCTGGATTTTGAAAGAAATTGCATATTTATTAAAAAATACAGTGCCTTGCGAAAGTATTCGGCCCCCTTGAACTTTGCGACCTTTTGCCACATTTCAGGCTTCAAACATAAAGATATAAAACTGTATTTTTTTGTGAAGAATCAACAACAAGTGGGACACAATCATGAAGTGGAACGACATTTATTGGATATTTCAATATTTTTTAACAAATCAAAAACTGAAAAATTGGGCGTGCAAAATTATTCAGCCCCCTTAAGTTAATACTTTGTAGCGCCACCTTTTGCTGCGATTACAGCTGTAAGTCGCTTGGGGTATGTCTCTATCAGTTTTGTACATCGAGAGACTGAAATTGTTTCCAATTCCTCCTTGCAAAACAGCTCGAGCTCAGTGAGGTTGGATGGAGAGCATTTGTGAACAGCAGTTTTCAGTTCTTTCCACAGATTCTCGATTGGATTCAGGTCTGGACTTTGACTTGGCCATTCTAACACCTGGATATGTTTATTTTTGAACCATTCCATTATAGATTTTGCTTTATGTTTTGGATCATTGTCTTGTTGGAAGACAAATCTCCGTCCCAGTCTCAGGTCTTTTGCAGACTCCATCAGGTTTTCTTCCAGAATGGTCCTGTATTTGGCCCCATCCATCTTCCCATCAATTTGAACCATCTTCCCTGTCCCTGCTGAAGAAAAGCAGGCCCAAACCATGATGCTGGGACCACCATGTTTGACAGTGGGGATGGCGTGTTCAGGGTGATGAGCTGTGTTGCTTTTACGCCAAACATAACGTTTTGCATTGTGGCCAAAAAGTTCCATTTTGGTTTCATCTGACCAGAGTACCTTCTTCCACATGTTTGGTGTGTCTCCCAGGTGGCTTGTGGCAAAATTTAAACGACACTTTTTATGGATATCTTTAAGAAATGGCTTTCTTCTTGCCACTCTTCCATAAAGGCCAGATTTGTGCAATATACGACTGATTGTTGTCCTATGGACAGAGTCTCCCACCTCAGCTGTAGATCTCTGCAGTTCATCCAGAGTGATCATGGGCCTCTTGGCTGCATCTCTGATCAGTCTTCTCCTTGTATGAGCTGAAAGTTTAGAGGGACGGCCAGGTCTTGGTAGATTTGCAGTGGTCTGATACTCCTTCCATTTCAATATTATCGCTTGCACAGTGCTCCTTGGGATGTTTAAAGATTGGGAATTGTTTTGTATCCAAATCCGGATTTAAACTTCTTCACAACAGTATCTCGGACCTGCCTGGTGTGTTCCTTGTTCTTCATGATGCTCTCTGCGCTTTTGACGGACCTCTGAGACTATCACAGTGCAGGTGCATTTATACAGAGACTTGATTACACACAGGTGGATTGTATTTATCATCATTAGTCATTTAGGTCAACATTGGATCATTCAGAGATCCTCACTGAACTTCTGGAGAGAGTTTGCTGCACTGAAAGTAAAGGGGCTGAATAATTTTGCACGCCCAATTTTTCAGTTTTTGATTTGTTAAAAAAGTTTGAAATATTCAATAAATGTCGTTCCACTTCATGATTGTGTCCCACTTGTTGTTGATTCTTCACAGAAAAATACAGTTTTATATCTTTATGTTTGAAGCCTGAAATGTGGCAAAAGGTTGCAAAGTTCAAGGGGGCCGAATACTTTCGCAAGGCACTGTATATATTTCACCATTATTTAACCAGGTAGGCCAGTTGAGAACAAGTTCTCATTTGCAACTGCGACCTGGCCAAGATAAAGCAAGCAGTGCGACAAAAACAAAACAACACAGAGTTAAACATGGGATAAAAAAACATACAGCCAATAACACAATAGAAAAATACATGTACAGTGTGTGCAAATGTAGTAAGATTAGGGAGGTAAAGCAATAAATAGGCCATAGTGGCGAAATAATTACAGTTTAGCATTAACACTGGAGTGATAGATGTGCAGATGATGAAGTGCAAGTAGAGATACTGGGGTGAAAAAGAGCAACAAATAAAAATAAATAACAATATGGGGATGAGGTAGTTGGGTGTGCTATTTACAGATGGGCTGTGCACAGGTACAGTGATCGGTAAGCTGCTCTGACAGCTGATGCTTAAAGTTAGAGAGGGAGATAAAAGTCTCCAGCTTCAGTGATTTTTGTAATTCGTTCCAGTCATTGGCAGCAGAGAACTGGAAGGAAAGGCGGCCAAATGAGGTGTTGGCTTTGGGGATGACCAGTGAAATATACCTGCTGGAGAACGTGCTATGGGTGGATGTTGCTTTTGGGGCTTTACCTAGCAAAGACTTATAGATGACCCATGGGTGGGTTTGGCAACAAATATGAAGCGAGGGGCAGCCAACGAGAGCATACAGGTCGCAGTGGTGTAGGGGGCTTTGGTGACAAAACGGATGGCACTGTGATAGACTGCATCCAATTTGCATAGTAGAGTGTCGGAGGCTATTTTGTAAATGATATCACCAAAGTCAAGGATTGGTAGGATAGTCAGTTTAACGAGGGCATGTCTGGCAGCATGAGTGAAGGAGGCTTTGTTGCGGAATAGGAAGCCAATTAAAGATTTCATTTTGGATTGGAGATGCTTTTTAAAATTATTATTATTATATTATTTTTTTACCCCTTTTTCTCCCCGATTTCATGGTATCCAATTGTTTTTAGTAGCTACTATGTTGTCTCATCGCTACAACTCCCGTACGGGCTCGGGAGAGACGAAGGTTGAAAGTCATGCGTCCTCTGATACACAACCCAACCAAGCCGCACTGCTTCTTAACACAACCCGGAAGCCAGCCGCACCAATGTGTCGGAGGAAACACCTGGCAACCTTGGTTAGCGCACACTGCGCCCGGCCCGCCACAGGAGTCGCTGGTGCGCGATAAGACAAGGACACCCCTACCGGCCAAGCCCTCCCTAACCCGTATGACGCTAGGCCAATTGTGCGTCGCTCCACGGACCTGCCGGTCGTGGCCGGTTACGACAGAGCCTCTGATGGCACAGCTGGCGCTGCAGTACAGCGCCCTTAACCACTGCGTCACCCGGGCGGCTGGATTGGAGATGCTTAATGTGAGTCCGGAAGGAGAGTTTACATTCTAACCAGACACCTAGGTATTTGTAGTTGTCCACATAATCTAAGTCAGAACCGTCCAGAGCAGTGATGCTAGTCGGGCGAGCGGGTGCGGGCAGCAATCGGTTGAAGAGCATGCATTTAGTTTTCCTAACATTTAAAAGCAGTTGGAGTGTTGTATGGCATTGAAGCTCGTTTGGGGGTTTGTTAATAGTGTCCAAAGAAGGGCCAGATGTATACAAAATGATGTTGTCTGCATAGAGGTGGATCAGAGAGTCACCAGCAGAAAGAGCGACATCATTGATGTATACAGAGAAAAGAGTCGGCCTGAGATTTGAACCCTGTGGCACCCCTATAGAGACCGCCAGAGGTCCGGAAAATAGGCCCTCCGATTTGACACACTGAACTCTATCTGAGAAGTAGTTGGTGAACCAGACGAGGCAGTCATTTGAGAAACCAAGGCTATTGAGTCTGCCGATTAGAATGCGGTGAATGACAGAGTCGAAAGTTTGGCCAGGTCGAACAAGACGTCTGCACAGTACTGTCTTTAATCCATGACGGTTATGATATCATTTAGGACCTTGAGCGTGGCTGAGGTGCACCCATGACCGGCTCGGAAACCAGATTGCATAGTGGAGAAGGTACGGTGGGATTCGAAATGGTAGGTGATCTCTTTGTTCACTTGGCTTTCGAAGATTTTAGAAAGGCAGGGCAGGATGGATACAGGTCATTAACAGTTTGGGTCTACAGTGTCTCCCCCTTTGAAGAGGGGGATGACGGCGGCAGCTTTCCAATCTTTGGGGATCTCAGACGATACGAAAGAGGGGTTGAACAGGTTAGTAATATGGGTTGCAACAATTTCAGCTGATAATTTTAGAAAGAGAGGGTCCAGATTGTCTAGCCCAGCTGATTTGTAGGGGTCCAGATTTTTCAGCTCTTTCAGAACATCAGCTGTCTGGATTTGGGTGAAGGAGAAGGGGGGGGGGGGACTTGGGCAAGTTTCTGCAGCGGGTGCAGAGCTGTTGGTCGGGGTAGGGGTAGCCAGGTGGAAAGCATGGCCAGCCATAGAAAAATTGCTTCTTGAAATGATCGATTATTGTGGATTTATCATTGGTGACAGTCTTTCCTAGCCTCAGTGCAGTGGACAACTGGGAGGAGGTGCCCTTATTCTTCATGGACTTCACAGTGTCCCAAAACTTTTTGGAATTAATGCTACAGGATGCAAATTTCTGTTTGAAAAAGCTAGCCTTAGCTTTAATAACTGACTGTGTTTTCTTGGTTCCTGACTTCCCTGAAAAGTTGCATATCGTGAGGGCTGTTCTATGCTAATGCAGTACTCCACAGAATGTTTTTCTGCTGGTCAAGGGCAGTCAAGTCTGGGGTGAACCAACATATCACTTCACCTGTCAGCATAATGTGGCTTGTAATGTGTGACCAACTGGCTTGATTCAATCTTATGTAGCAACATTTGTTATTATGTTTTTACGTTGGATAAAAGTAGAGACTAAGAGCTACAAAATGGTATATCATACACTAGTGTTGAGCAACAAGGGAAACTGATTCTGCTTTGAAAGTTAATGAACTTGTAACCCCACTTTTGAGAAAATGCTCCTTGAATATTTAGGTACACCTTGTGGAGAGATCTTCTTTGTCTACACACATTCAACATTGTTCACAGCCTATTAAGCCTTAGCCCCACCAATCTCTATAAGGATTCACTTGTGAGGCCTACATTAGTATACTAAACAACCAAAGATTTCAAGACTAAAGGCTGGTTTATGCTACATCTACTGACATGTCTGTTTACAGTTGTCGTAGTGACGTCATTAGCATTATATTGTCGTCCAACATCAAACTTGTTGTTGTGGTTATGAATAGGTATAAACACAAAAATGACAGGCTGCATGACATCAGAAGCCTAGTGGTCCAAAATAGCAAAACTGGTATATTTTAACATATATAAATCCATCAGTTTAAACATGAATTTAGAATATGTCAATCTAGCAAACAAGGCAACTAAAAGCACCTTTCTAAACAAAGTTTTGGTTTGTTTCTAGCTAGTTAGCTACCTAGATAACGTTAAGTTAGCTGGCTAGCCAGTTCAAATAATGACCATATCATGTAGCTGACAAGGTCTGAACTAATAATTAATACAAATTAGCTAACGGAAGAAAAACTCAGAACAAGATCATTATTTAAGTTAATAGCTAGCTAATTACAATCCTATTTTGACTTTGGTGCAGGTCATGTTGTTCTTCACATTACAGTCTCTGGTAAACACACACTATATCAAATGCAATCAATGTTTATTTATCACATGCACAGGATATAGAAGGTGTAAACGGTACATTGAAATGGTTACTTGAATAGTGAATGTTTAGACTCTACTATACACAGGTAAAAAATAACCCTATGTGGTTCTACTTAGCACTTTTTTAAGAGTGTAGGAGGATAATTTAAGAGCTACTCCAACAAGGACCATGTCTTCAGAGCTGACTTTCAGCCACGCAAAGAGTCTAGGGTGCATGGGCATGTGTGTGCAGGTTACAAACCACTAAACATCACTATTCTCTAAATTACAGCCACAAGTAAGCAATATACAGTAGCAGTCAAAAGTTTGGACACCAACTCATTCAATTGTTTTTCTTTATTTGTATTATTTTATACATTGTAGAATAATAGTGAATACATCAAAACTATGAAATGACACATATGGCATCATGTAGTAACCAAAAAAGTGTTAAACAAATCAAAATATATTTTAGATTTTAGATTCTTTAAAGTAGCCACCCTTTGCCTTGATGACAGCTTTGCAGACGCTTGGCATTCTCTCAACCAGCTTCACCTGGAATGCTATTACAATAGTCTTGAAGAAGTTCCCACATATGCTGAGCACTTTTTGGCTGCTTTTCCTTCACTCTGCAGTCCAACTCATCCCAAACCATCTCAACTGGGGTGAGGCCAGGTCATCTGGCGGAGGCCAGGTCTTCTGATGCAGCACTCCATCGCTCTCCTTCTTGGTCAAATAGCCCTTACACAGCCGGGAGGTGTGTTGGGCCCATTTTTCTGTTGAAATACAAATGATAGTCCAACTAAGCACAAACAAGATGGGATTATGTATCGCTGCAGAACGCTGTGGTAGCCATGCTGGTTGAGTGTGCCTTGAATTCTAAATAAATCACTGACAGTGTCACCAGCAAAGCACGCCTACACCATCACACCTCCTCCTCCATGCTTCACGGTGGGAACCACACATGCGGAGAGCATCTGTTCACCTACTCTGCATCTCACAAAGACACAGCGGTTGGAACCAAAAACATTGAATTTGGACTCATCAGACCAATTTACAGATTTCTACCGGTCTTCTTCTTATTGGCATCATTTAGTAGTAGTTTAAATTAAACCATGAAGGCCTGATTCATGCAGTCTCTGAACAGTAGATGATGTGATGTGTCTGTTACTTGAACTCTGTGAAGTGTTTATTTGGGCTGCATTTTCTGAGGCTGTTAACTCTAATGAACTTATCCTCTGCAGCAAAGGTAACTCTGGGTCTTCCTTTCCTGTGGCGGTCCTCATGTTTCATCATAGTGCTTGATGGTTTTTGCGACTGCACTTTCAAAGTTCTTGAAATTATACATATTGAGTGACCTTCATGTCTTAAAGTAATGACGGACTGTCATTTCTCTTAGCTTATTTGAGCTGTTCTTGACGTAATATAGACTTGGTCTTTTACCAAATAGGGCTATCTTCTGTATACCACCCCTACCTTGTCAGAACACAACTGATTGGCTCAAATTAAAGAAGGAAAGAAATTAATTCCACAAATGCACTTTTAACAAGGCACACTTGTTAATTGAAATGCGTTCCAGGTGACTACCTCATGAAGCTGGTTGAGAGAATGCCAAGAGTGTGCAAAGCTGTCATCAAAGCAAAGTTTGCCTACTTTGAAGAATCTCAAATACAAAATACCCTTTTTTGGGTACCACATGATTCCATATGTTATTTCATAGTTTTGATGTCTTCACTATTATTCTACAATGTAGAAAATAGTAAAATAAAGAAAATACCCTGGAATGAGTAGGTATGTCCAAACCTTTGACTGGTACTGTATCTTAAACCCTACAGAAGACAGGTGTGTGTGTGTGTGTGTGTGTGTGTGTGTGTGTGTGTGTGTGTGTGTGTGTGTGTGTGTGTGTGTGTGTGTGTGTGTGTGTGTGTGTGTGTGTGTGTGTGTGTGTGTGTGTGTGTGTGTGTGTGTGTGTGTTCAATTTAATCTGGTAAAGGGGACAATTATTGCTAATGGGGATAGAGCTTGATGTATTTGTGCATGATAATTCAAGCCATGCCGGTCCGACATTTTCACACTTTGATAAAAGCCTTGGTGTAATGTGGGCCCTGGTGACAACCTTTTTATTTACTGGCTGCAGATAAAACCATTAATTCATGGTAATTAACGACCGTGGGAGCCTGGGGCCAGGGACAGCAGCATCCGTCGGGACGAGGAGACATTCGTCACAATTAAAACACACACAAACACACTCTTATACACACACACACATTCTCACAGATTAACAACAGCCTTCGTCCATGGGGCAAGAGACATGACACAGCACGGCACAGTGAATAATGCTTAATGACGCTGGATGAAGATTTTGCCCCTATAAGCACAGATCTGGAACCAGTTTACTTGACTTTAATCCTAACCTTCAGCAAGACAAGATACAATGCAGAAACTGACCTCTGAGATCAGGAGTTAGAACTTTGTCTGGAGTGAGTTTACCATGGAGCCCGTAGTGCCCCTTTCAAAAGTAATGTATTTGGAATACATGCCTACGCAATAAAACATGTGGGTTCCTCAAGGGTTCTTTGGGAAGGGTGATGATTATATGTAGAACCATAATGACTCAAAGAACCCTTGGCTCTTTACAGTTCTCAGATTTTTTTTTTTTTCTCTCTTTTAGTGATAATTCAAATGTAGGGGAGACGGCTTATTAGAATTTTGGGGTGTGGTTTGTGTACAGCTTTTTGTGCAACTGTGAGTGAGAGTGTCATTACAGTTTATCTAACGTGTTGTGTTATGCTTCTGTATATTTAAATATGGATAATATCAGCTTCTTGTTCTTGTGTCACTTGATAGCATTTGAGTAAATCAGTCAGTGGTTTTACAGTTGTTTTCAGGGTACCCAGCTGTAGCTCACTTCATTGAACTTTTGGGTTAGTTCTTCTTTTTTTTTACTACACTGTGAAAAATTGTCCCAGCTACTGGTTGCAGTGAAAATATAGTAAAAATCCAAAAAGGTACTTTTTTTTCTCATGTGGATTAAGGTATTATTTATGTAAAGGACAGTATCCTAATGTATTCTGATTCAAAAGATGAGAATAGACATGTAATTTGTCCCTCTGGGGGAATCCTTAGGGTGTTTTTCCTAGCCACCGTGCTTCTACACCTGCATTGCTTGCTGTTTGGGGTTTTAGGCTGGGTTTCTGTACAGCACTTTGTGACATCGGCTGATGTAAAAAGGGCTTTATAAATACATTTGATTGATTGATTACCTTCTCACAAGGAACCCTATTTTTTGACCCTGTAAGGGGAACACAATTGGGTTCTATGCCAGAACGATTTACCTTTTAGTCACTTAGCAGACACTCTTATCCAGAGTGATTTATAGGAGCAATTAGGGAGAAGTGCCTTGCTTAAGAACACATCGGCAGATTTTTCACCTAGTCAGCTCTGGGATTCGAACCAGCAATCTTTCAATTTCTGTCCCAACACTCTTAACCACTAGGCTATCTGCCACCCAATGACAGGTTCTACAGTTATACATATAGGACACTTCAGATGTGCTTTTAGCACACTGTTACGTACTCACATGGTATGGTCTGTACCTTTCAGGTTACGCGTGCACAAAATGTAGTATAATGGTAGTTTTTTAAATTCAATATAAGGTAGAATCATTACTTTGAAATGTAGATGGGGCATTGTGCTGGGGACATTATCATATTTGTACCAAGTGTTGTACCAGTTGAAGTGGTTTTATTTAAACAGTTAAGGCAGTTAAGAACACATTCTTATTTACAATGACAGCCTACAGGGAAACAGTGGGTTAACTGCCTTGTTCAGCGGCAGAACACCAGATTTTTAGCTTGTCAGCTCAGGCTTTTGATCCAGCAACCTTTTGGTTACTTGCCCAACGCTCTAACTGCTACCTGCTACTCCTAGTTATATTGATAAAGGTTGAAAACCTAATAGCTCCACTCCTAGCTCTGTTATCTTTTTTAAAACTTGTGTGACAATCAAAAGCTGCACTGTTAAATGATGACTTTGCATTTTCCAGTAACTTAATGGCAATTTGTTAGCACAAAGTTAATGTTTATTCTTCAATAATTTACAGTCAGCTTGCTGCAAGTAGTTACTAATTATTAAGTTACAATAATTGAATGAACTAATAATGCTAAATTCACAGCAACTCCCAGGCATCTAACAGCCATGAAGCTACTGCAACATGCACAGTAACCTCTTAACAGTGCAGCTCTTTAATGTCACATGCTCTTACAAAGATTGCCAAACAGACAATTTTAAATGAAGATAACCATCAACCACTGCTACTGACAGTTGGCACAAATACACAAAATTCAGTAACATGTTGTTGTTTACCATACTTTTTTACAGTGAGGCATTCGTGGCATAAATGAAAACATAGTGGAGAGGGAAAGAACAGGATGGTTCTTCACAACCATCACAGCAGTAAAGAACCCTTCCTGAGCAGTAAATAACCCTGCCTGAAGAATGGTTACACATATCACCCTCACCCCTGACAAAGAACCCCTCAATAACCTTTTTTTGGTGTACAGATGCCTCCTGTCACACCAAACCAAGATCAAGCTCACAGACTATAACAGACCCACAACTCTCTCTCTCTATCTCGCTCTGTTTCTATAATCGTTACATTATTCTCAGTTTCACAATTCATTCATGGGGAGTTTTGGGTTAGAGAGAGAGAGAGAGCGAGCGAGTAAGTCGGACCTCTGTAACTATTAACATATTTTTTTCCAACACAATTCGTTTTCTCATCCATCAGTTTCACGCAGCTGCCGGCTGGTTCTACTCAATCTCACTTTATTTTTCTGTATTTCACAGACGACATGAGTGTCATACTGCTTGGCACAGGTCTAAGGATGATTGAAAGAGAAAGAGAGAGAGAGAGCAACGCAGTTACAATTAAGTGACAAATTCGAGAGAGTCCTAGACAGGCAGTTTAAGGGTGTGATTTTTTTCATATTGGCCAACACTTCACTATACAGTGAAGTTCTCTCACTCTACCCATACCCCCCCCCCCTCCTCCCTCCTCTAGCGCTTCCCTCCCTATCTCTCCCTCTCCTTTATTTCTTTATTTATTTATTTCCCTTCCTCTCTCCCCCATCCCTTTCTCCCCCCCCCCATCCTCCTCTCTAGATGTATTAGAGTATGATCAGAGGTGTGGATCAGAGGTGTGGATCAGAGGTGTGGGATTTAATTACACTTGATGATTACATTAAAACAGCTCATTATACTGTATAGCCACTGGTCTACTACAGGGAGGCATTACACCAGTCAGTCTGTGTCTGTGTCTTGGTCTGGGTGGATGCGTGCGTTAACCTGGGGACGTACTATCACTATCTCAGTGTGTTTCAATCCTGGTCCTAGGGACCCACATGGGTGCACAATTTAGTTTATACCCTATCACTCACACACTTGATCCAACAAATCAACTCATCATCAAGCCTTTGATTTGAATCCGGTGTGTAAGTGCTTGGCCAAAAACAAAAGGACCAGGGCTGACAAACACGGATCTATCTCACTACATCTCTCAACTTCTGTATCTGATAGACCTCCCCTGCAGTGATAGCGTAAACAACTGCTTGACATTGTGCTATTTACCTGAAATGGTAAGTACTATATGACTAACTACTGTAGCATGTGGCAATGTCTACGTGTAACTGCTGTGATGTAAACACTAACGCAGAATGTAAAGTTTTGGGTGCGTCCCAAATGGCACCCTACTCCCAATATAGTGCTCTACTTTTGACCAGAATGCTATGGGCCCTGGTCATAAGTAGTGCACTAAATAGGCATTAGGTGTTGTTTATCCCTTGGTAATAAAGATACATGACAACGTAGCAGCTACATATTATGTGCAGCTGCAAAGAAGAGAAGAAGAGAGCAGGCAGGGCGGTGAAAGTGCTGGGTCAGGAGGAATGAGATGCTCTGTATTATGATTTCCGATTGTGTGTGTGTTGTATTAAGCCTATCTGGATGCAGGGTGTAGCCAAATCACAGGCTCTGATTTATCTAACGTTTTCTAAACAGTTGACAAGGGAAAACAAATTCATGTGGGCATTAAAATACGGTCCCCCGTATTGCCACAACACACGCACCCTGTCAGGTTCCTGGAAGTGGGCTGGCCCTGCGGTCCAACTGGCTGCCATTAGGTTTATTAGAAATCCAATTTTGGAAAGGAAAGAAGGGAGGGAAGGAGGGAGAGAGAGAAGAAGGGAGGGAAGGAGGGAGAGAGAGAAGAAGGGAGGGAAGGATAGAGTGAGGGAAGGAAAAAGGGAAAAGCAGACCAGGGGGAATAACATGGGAGGGTTGTACAGAATGTGATAGACAGACTGATAGAGTAGACAAATATACCGTACAGAGGTAGAAATTATTAAGTGGTTAAGGGGGTTAAAGCCTGATCAACACAATGACATTTGGGTTTTTTCTCCACATGCTGTAGTAGTGGGATGAACTGGGCACCTCACCCTGCACACAGTGAGTCCTTTTCTAGTTCACTAGAAATGTGTCAGCTTTTACAAAAGAGACAAGGGTGGGAAGGGATAGCGCGGAGGCTGCGTTGCGAGTGGAGGATGGATGAAAGAGAAAGAGATGGATGGCGAGAGAGAGATGAAGAGGGAAAGAAAGAAAGAGAGTTTGCTGTGGTTTAAAGCAGCGTGGTTGTGGCGTGAACCTCGCATTAAAACAGACCCTGGGTTTCCAACCAAAGTTCTGTATGTGTGACTCGATTAATTTCCTGTATTTCAGAGGCACTTGTTCCTCTATTACAGAGGCACCTCTCCTGGTGAGTTTCTGGAATACTGCAGCTCTCTCTCTCACTCTCCCTCATTTTTCCGTGTGTCCTTGTTCCACTTCTCGATCTCTCCTTTTCTCCCTCCTCTCTCTCCTTCCCTAACTCTTCCTCTCCCTCTTTCTGTTCCCCCTCTCTCTGTATTCAGTGTGTGTACCAGTGATGAAGGACCATCATATTGTGTGGATGACACGTGTAACAGGATAGCCATCTTATCATTGCAACACAGACTCTTGTAATACACAAAAGGACCATATTTTTCTCCTCAACTCTCTCTTTCTCTATCCTGTTGTCATGCTCTCAACCGCTCTGTCCACTTTTCTCATTTGTTCTCATTCCTTCTAAACATTCAATCTTCCCCTTTCTCACCTTTTCTTGAATCGCAGAGTATTACCTGTATTATAACATCCATTGCGGTGTGTGGTTATTTGGTACCTCCTCTCTTCCCCCTCTATCCAATTCTTTGTTTGCTGAATCACTCCTTTTCTAGATCTCCCTGTCACACACATAAACCTAACCCTAATTCCAAACTTAGCTCTAAAACTAACCTTAATTCTAACCTTAACCCTAAACCCACTAGAAAAGCATTTGACCTTGTGGCGACTAACAAAATGTATCCAGTTGGTCACATTTTCGTTCGTTTACTATTCTTGTGGGGACTTCTGGTCCGCTCAAGTATAGTTAAACACGTCCACATGCACTAGAGGTCTTCACAGATCAACCTGTACTGGGTCCTGATCCAGAATTCTAAATAATGTCACAGGTCTGGGTCGGATCTGATATGGTTGTCACAGGTATGTGTAATTTTAACTGACTTGTCCGGAAGGACCCATACAGAGCCGAACGCGACTGCTGCGAGCGAGAGAGAGAGAGGCTACAACGAACACCAGGTAGGCTGTTACTTCATATTCTATATGGAGTTGTTTGTAACTGTGTTACGCACGCCTCTATGAAGAGGGAACGCAACCCCCTGCTACAACTAAACTCTCTGTGAAGCGAAAGAGGTATGGACTGTAGGTGCGAGTAAGAATGACAACAGGCAGAATGTGGTACCGTTTTACAAGGACTTTATTCCTGTACACGGTAATATGGGGAAAAGGGGCTGGACGGAACCAAAGCAAAGAAAGTAAATCTCAAAGCCCCCCCCTCTCCTATCTTACCTGCCTACCCACTACTTACCTAATTTAGCACCACCTGGTGCCCTAACCAAAATACAGGGAGTGGTCCGCCCAGGTCTTACCTAGTGTGCCTAGACAGTGAATATACTACGGGTATATGTATGCCCGCGGGCCTCTTGCCTAAGCACTCCCAAGGTGCCTTCCCCTTCCCCCCTGGGAACAAATGAAACAGAATATTACACAATTTTACAAACAAACTAAGAAACAGAGGACATCAACTAAGCTCTATCTGAGCAACAAACTCACAAAACATACCAACTTTCAGCAATGACCTCCCAGCAAAATCAACCTCTAGCAAAAACTCTCTATCACAAACAATCGCTCAGCAATGACCTCAGCAAAATCTCTCTAGCAAAATATCTCTCAGCAATCCCTACCTCCAAAATCTCTCTCCTGAACAGAACACTGGCTTTTATATAGCTTCAGAATTAATGTGTAATTGGAGACAGCTGTGTCTTGACGAGGGGGCGGGGTCAGCTCTCCAATTAGCCCTGGAGTCGACCAATCAGCTGCTTGAGGGATTTCAGGAAGCCATTTCCTGAAATAAAACACATGCAAATACACAAACTACAACACATAAACTGGGGAACGTAACAAACTGTAGTACGAGAAAGCACAGGCAGCCTCATTTAGCCTAGCTAACTAGCTAGTTTAACTAGCTTCTTCCGGTTTGATGCAGTCAAGACAGGTATCTACTACGTAATCCTATTGGATGATATATAATTTATGGCAGTGTAACTCGCTCACACTCACTGTAACCTACACACACAGCATGGCCCTTGCTGGAGTGTCACCTCTTTTCACCATCGTGCTCTGGTTAATAGAGTAGCTTAAAACAACACACATCCAGTTGTATAATCCTGCCTATGCCGTGTTACACCAGCACCAGCACCACACATACACAAACCCACCCACGCACCCACACACGCATGCATGTTCTTGCTCCAGTGTACCTAAGGGATGTTGTGTCCTTTGTTCTCCTATGTGATTGGTGTCCTGCCCTGTACAACCTGACTTTGTTTGCCTCCCAAATGGCACCATATTCTCTACATAATGCCTTATAGGCCCTGGTCAAAAGTAGTGCACTACCTATGGAATAGGGTGCCGATTAGGATGCAACTCCTGACTTGCAGTCTTAATCACCAATCATCTGGTAATTACGCCCCTCACACACTAATTAATGAGACATGCCCCGCCTCCGCCCCGCAAAAAAAACACACACACACACTAGTTAGTGGGACATGCCCTGAGGATTAATCTGAGACAGACAGACAGACAGACAGACAGACTTTTTTCTCTCAATACATATAGCGAACCCATCACCATATAATGGTTGGAGTGAGAGAGGAGTAAGAGAGGAGTGGGAGAGGGAGAATGAGAGGGGTGGGAGAAAGAGATACAGGAGAGGCAGGACTGGTAGAGGAGAGGTGGAAGGAGGGACACAGCTAGCGGAGGAGAGGCGAGGCGAGAGGGAGAGAGAGGTAACAGCTTGTTTTTCTATGACAGGTGCACAGGGATCAGCCTTAGCAGGTGTTTAGCCAACATGGACTTACAACAACCTAGTAATGAGAGAGACAGCCACAGGACAGATGGAGGGAGGGAGAAAGAGACAGAGGGGTGAAAGAGCGACATACACTCTAAAACCAAGTGTTTTAAATGCGCCAAGGCATTTAGAATTTAAATAAGAACGTGTCACAGTATTTAGATTGTAAACTCCAGAACATGTTCTTTCACTTTAACACTTTTTAAACACATGAACATGTTTTTTCAGCACATGGCGTTAGGTATTAAACAAACACTGGGTGTGTTGGATTGTGTTGGAAAGCTGGATTTGTATAATTCCCAGCATGCCTTTTGAGTGAATGTGAGAGATACCTACCCAAGACTGTGTTTGTTAGTGAGAGAGATATGGTTTTTGCATTCAGCTAATTTTAACTTTCAAGTCTTCTCCCAGTGACTGCCTAATTGAAGGTAAATCAAGAACCCTTTAAGGCCATGTATGTGCATTTCATAATGTGTTTAGTTATGGTGTAGTTTTACTTGACTTGTGTTCTGAAAATGCTGGGTCATGGGCCACATCAGACCTGCAAGTTGACAGTTTCAAGTTCCTTGGTGTCCACGTCACCAACAAACTATCATGGTCCAAACACATCGTGAAGAGGGCACGACAACACCTTTTCCCCCTCAGGAGACTGAAAAGATTTGGCATGGGTCTCCAGATCCTCAAAGTTCTACAGCTGCAATGTCAAGAGTATCCTGATCGGTTGTATCATTACCTGGTATGGGAAGTCTAGATCCAAAAAGCTCCATAACAGCTTCTACCACCAAGCCATAAGACTGCTGAAC
Organism: Oncorhynchus clarkii lewisi; assembly: GCF_045791955.1. Taxonomy (NCBI): domain Eukaryota; kingdom Metazoa; phylum Chordata; class Actinopteri; order Salmoniformes; family Salmonidae; genus Oncorhynchus; species Oncorhynchus clarkii. Next base: position 31,270,397 of record NC_092169.1, on the reverse strand, counting down.
AATTAATCAAATGGACACCACTCTTTGTTTATACACTGCTACTACTCTCTGTCTGTCTACGCATAGTCACTTTACTCCTACCTACATGTACAAATTACCTCGACTAACCTGTACCCCCACACATTGACTTGGTACCGGTACCCCCTGTATATAGCCTCGTTATTGTTACATTATTGTGCTATTTTTGTTTACATTTTTTACATTAGTTAATTTAGTAAATATTTTCTAAACTCTATTTCTTGAACTGCGTTGTTGGTTAAGGGCTTGTAATTAAGCCTGTTGTATTCGACGCATGAGACAAATCAAATGTGATTTGATACTTTGATACACAACAATGTTTTTTGGAGTGGTTAGTAATTCCTATCGGAATCCAGCCACAGGGAGGATATCCAATCATTTGTATATTTTATCAAACACAATCTCCACTGCTATAGTGGCTATGGTGAAAGACAAAGTTCTGAACTCTCGTCCTGAAAAGTATGTTTTTTCTCATGGACAACTACCAGGAAGTTTAAAAAGACAGGCTGAGTGGGCCAAGCTCACCTTGACTGACAACTCTTTGAAACGCCTATTTCAAGCAACTTGGACGCAATGAGCAGTAAAATCATCACAAGCAAATTTGGCGAAACATAAAGCAACTCAGACAACACTGAAATTGCATCAATTATATCTTATTTTGGATTTTATTCTTTGGCATTCCTCTTGGGATGCGGTTCACAGGGGCACTGATAGATGTGTGTAGTTTTGCATGACCCTCCCTCCAGCCCTTTTGATCCATGCTGGCTGAAGACCTAGCTAGCCAGTAACTAGCCAACACAAGACACAGATGATAGGAGAAACATATATGTATCTTTGCCATGAATGAACAGGGTAAACATTGAATTATATTAGATGACATCCTACAGTCAAATTTTGGCACAAGTAGAGTATCTATCAAGCTATTTAAACCACACCCCTCCGCAAACACACCTTCTCTGATGTTGGTTAGAACTTTTTAAGGCAGAACTTATTTCAATTAGGTTAGAGAACATCATGTTACCATTAAAATGAGAGTTAAGGTGATGTCACTTTTCCCCCTTAAAACCTCTTAACACAGACAATATCTTTGCTGTTTTGGAAACGCCAGAGTGTATTCTTTCCAAAGCTGTCAATTATATGCATAGTTGAGTATATTTTCGTGACAAAATATCTTGTTTAAAACCTGTTAAGTCTACCCCTTCCTTTTTCGAACATTCTGTTAAAAATCGCGCAACTTTTCAGCGTCCTGCTACTCATGCCAGGAATATAGTATATGCATATGATTAGTATGTGTGGATAGAAAACACGCTGAAGTTTCTAAAACTGGTTAAATCACGGCTGTGACTATAACAGATCGTGCGTTTCATCGAAAAGCGCAAGAAAAACTGCTCTCTGAAAGCTAAAAATAATTTCCATGCGTCACTTTCATGGGTTGTTAAAAGGGCACAAAATTAATTATGGACCTGCATGCAATTCCTACAGATTCCACACGATGTCGCCATTGTCGCCATTTTCCAGGGAGTTTTTTGTTGGTAAATCCAACTAACTGGATTCAATTTCTTCCGGTCTCCACCAGGATGTTTTGAATGTGCACATTGGCAGCCATTGATTTGAAGACGAGGAGCTATTGAATACACATCGCCCTGTAATCATTTTGATAGATTATAAACGTTTACTAATACCTAAAGTTGGATTACAAAAGGATTTCGAAGTGTTTTGTGAAAGTTTATCGTCGACTTTTTTAATTTTAAAAAATGACGCAGCGTTTTAAAACAATGTTTTTTTCTGAATCACACAGCTTCCATAGAAAGCTATTTTGGGTATACATGGACCGATTTAAACGAAAAAAAGACCCAATAGTGATGTTTATGGGGCATATAGGAGTGCCAAGAAAGAAGCTCGTCAAAGGTAATGAATGTTTTATATTTTATTTCTGCGTTTTGTGTAGCGCCGGCTAAGCTAAATCTTTGTTTACGTCGCATTTAGGCATTTTGGGGTGTTGCATGCTATCAGATAATAGCTTCTCATGCTTTCGCCGAAAAGCATTTTAAAAATCTGACTTGTTGGCTAGGTTCACAACGAGTGTAGCTTTAATCCAATACCCTGCATGTGCATTTTGATGAACGTTTGAGTTTTAACGAGTACATTTAGCATTTAGCGTAGCGCATTTGCATTTCCAGGAGCTTTATCATCGAACTTCATCAATGTAGAAGTAACAGTCATTTTTCTGGTTTCCTTCAAATATCATAAATTGTAAACATCTTAATCCATTTTAAACTAGAACAACCATCTGATTAATGATTACACATGTTTATCGACTAACATTTCCTGTTCAGTAGTGATGAAATGTAGATAAGGTGACAGACATTCCTAACACTGAACATCTGAATAAAAGGCATGGAAAGTCACATCAATTTCTGATCACTAAATTTACTTTAAACAGGACAATGGGAAAGTAAGCACTAGTAATTAATATCTGTATTTATCAAAGATGGGGGGCGATAGTGAGAACACTGGGTGGCATCCTTACCTTTTTTTAAATTAAAGCTAATTATTGCTTGTGTTCATTGCTTGTGTTCACATCTATTAATAATTTCAAGCAATAGTGGACCTAATTGATACAACATTTTTAAATAGACTTCAGAAAGAATACCTTCCCATTCTGGTGATTTGCCTTTATTCATTCTATCCAATGCCCTTTTGAGTTCACTGAGAGAGATTTGGGCTCCCAGCTAGGTGGCTTCCTCTGTTGAGAGAAGAGGAGTTCTTAATTATTTTAGAAAGGACTTAGTCTGGCTTTACAATCAGAGGTGTACAGTTCTTTATAGAAGCAGAGTAATATTGTATTGATTCATTTGGGTTCTGATAGTAATTCCCCTGTTACAGATGCAATAGTTGCTTTTTTCAGATAATTGATAATTACTGTGTAGCTTGTTGGCCAGTAAACAACTGTGATGATTACAATGGAAGTAATGGTTGAGTCTTAATCGATGGATGGTATATTCTGCTCTCTGTCTTATCAATAAAGCAGCCCCTTTCCTGCTGTCAAATGACCTAGTGGCCTCATTAATATATTATAGCCGGTGTTTCTATGTCAAACAGTTTTCTTATATGTCAGTCTTCTGTGATGTGTGTGTGTATAGTGTATTATTGGGATGGGGAAAAAAATGACCCTGATTTAGCCCACTGCAGTAAAAGGTTAAGTTCTGTCTTGACGTTGGAAAGAGTAATAGCTACCTGGTCTCAAAAAAAGTGTTTGTTTAGAATGTTTAAACACAAATAACAACATTTCCTGTCCTGATATGTTTAAATTGTGATTAATTCAACCCAGATGTAAATGCAGTTGCATTATTTTTTATAAAACCTTTAGTGGCATCCCATAGAACCTGGGGGTCATCGACTAAATTTGTATTGATCATTATGAATTAATTTAGTTACATTTCAAATTGGTCACAGAATGTATGATTTTGCTGTAGTGAAATGTTCAAACGCTCACTTGTGGCTCTATTAGGAGATTCGGACATTTGAAATTGGCAGTAGTAAGCGTGGTGATCTGTCACGGCTGTGTCGAGAGACGGACCAGGTGCAGCGTGCTCTGACTTCCACATCTTCATTTCTTTGTGAAACTTACAAAACAAAAAGGAAACAAACAACTAACCGTAACATAAGCGGTGCAACAGGCTCTAACTCAAAACAAGATCCCACAAAGCACAGTGGGGAATGGCTGCCTAAATATGATCCCCAGTCAGAGACAAGGATAAACAGCTGCCTCCGATTGGGAACCATACCAGGCCAACATAGAAATAAAACACCTAGAAAGGAACAACCCCCCCCCCCCCCCCCCCCCACTAGTCACACCCTGACCTAACCAAAATAGAGAATAAAAATGCTCTCTATGGTCAGGGCGTGACAGATTAGTCGAGTTTATATGTCGAATATAGTTGTAGATAATAGTATGAAATCAATTCATGATAATCATTTATGCTTGTTTGAGTATAAAGTGCACTTGATTACATTAGGATTATGTGCTAGCCAGGCATCTTAACCAGAGAGTATATGCCTTGGTTGCATGTGAATTGTAGTTGGTCTTGTTTGATTTGTACCGCATGTCCTATTTTTTCCAATAACCAGATGGAATTCAGTTTATTCTAACAATATATCTAACAAAATCTCTTCTCAGAAAATCTAAAAATGTATGAACATATGAATTTGGAGCATACACATTAATAAAGACAATTTTATTTCTTTATGGATACATTTAAGAAATGTGATTCTGCCTTCTTGGTCATCCCCTTTACCCAAGATGGTCATTTTGAGATTCTTATGTATCATCATGATTATACCTTTAGCTTGGTTTGGGGTTGATAAAAAAGCAGCCAGTGTGGTTCTGCATGTTATGTGCGTCATTATGGAGCAGGTGTGTTTCTTGGAATATTGCTATATCAATATGGCTTCCTAATAGGATATCAAGGCAGCTGGAATGTTTGATAGGACAATTTAGGCCTTTCAGATTCCAAAAGAGAATAGCTAGCGTTACCATGTTTTCTTTAAACAGGAATGCTATCTTAATGATGCAATTGTTATCTTTCATGTTAACAAGCCCATGGGTGTGGAACAAAATCAGGACCCCCAGGGAAACCCACTAACTGGTCGTGCACCACCCAGATCCCGCCACCCCTTAATGTAGAAAAATAAATAAAGTAAAATGTAACATTTACTCCTGCAGACCTTAACATTTAAGTTTGCAGACTTGATACATTAGGTGGGTAATGAAGAATATATATTTTTTTAAATAACAGAAAAGTAGGCTAAATATAGCAACAGAAATGCAAGCCTAAACAGTCAAATATCATCATTATTGGCAATAAGGCGTCACATCTGCCACGCTGATCCTCAACACTGGAGCTCCCCAGGGGTGCGTGCTCAGTCCCCTCCTGTACTCCCTGTTCACCCACGACTGCATGGCCAGGCACGACTCCAACACCATCATTAAGTCTGCAGACGACAACAGTGTTTCACCGACAACGACGAGACAGCCTATAGGGAGGAGGTCAGAGACCTGGCCGGGTGATGCCAGATTAACAACCTCTCCCTCAACGTAACCAAGACTAAGGAGTAGATTGTGGACTACAGGAAAAGGAGGACCGAGCACGCCCCCATTCTCATCTATGGGGATGTAGTGGAGTAGGTTGAGAGCTTCAAGTTCCTTGGTGTCCACATCAACAACAAACTAGAACGGTCCAAACACACCAAGACAATTGTGAAGAGGGCATGACAAAGCCTATTCCCCCGCAGGAAACTAAGAAGATTTGGCATGGGTCCTGAGATCCTCACAAGGTTCTACAGCTACAACATCGAGAGCATCCTGACTGGTTGCATCACTGCCTGGTACGACAGTTGCTCGGCCTCTGACCGCAAGGCACTACAGAGGGTAGTGTGTACAGACTAGTACATCACTGGGGCTAATCTGCCTGCCATCCAGGACCTCTACACCAGGCGGTGACCCTGTCCACACCAGCCACCCCAGTCATAGACTGTTCTCTCTATTACCGCATGGCAAGCAGTACCGGAGTGCCAAGTCTAGGACAAAAAGGCTTCTCAACAGTTTTTACCCCCAAGCCATAAGACTCCTGAAAAGGTAATCAAATGGCTACCCAGATTATTTGCATTGTGTGCCCTCCCCAACCCCTCTTTTTACGCTGCTGCTACTCTCTGTTTATCATATATGCATAGTCACTCTAACTATACATTCATGTACATACTACCTCAATTTGGCCGACCAACCAGTGCTCCCGCACATTGGCTAACCGGGCCATCTGCATTGTGTCCCGCCAACCCCTCTTTTACGCTACTGCTACTCTCTGTTCATCATATATGCATAGTCACTTTAACCATATCTACATGTACGTACTACCTCAATCAGCCTGACTAACCAGTGTCTGCATGTAGCCTCGCTACTTTTATAGCCTCGCTACGTTTATAGCCTCGCTACTTTTATAGCCTCACTACTTTTATAGCCTCGCTACTGTATATAGCCTGTCTTTTTACTGTTGTTACATTTCTTTACCTACCTATTGTTCACCTAATACCTTTTTTGCACTATTGGTTAGAGCCTGTAAGTAAGCATTTCACCGTAAGGTCTACACCTGTTCTATTCGGCGCACGTGACAAATAAACTTTGATTTGATTTAAGGTTTAAATTACAAGCAAACAGGAATTGTGTGTAAGCCCACATAAGACTGGCCATCTATCCTAAACAGTTCAGGCTATAGAGATGCAGTGTGCTGTTTAAAAAAATAATATTTAAAAAACATTATTAAACTAGGTAAGTCAGCTAAGGCACTGCATCTCAGTGCACGAGGCGTCACTACAGTCCCTGGTTTGGATCCAGGCTGTATCACATCCGGCAGTGATTGGGAGTGGTGGTGCACAATTGGCCGAGCATCGTCCGGGTTAGGCCGTCATTGTAAATAAGATTTTGTTCTTAACAGACTTGCTTAGTTCAATAAAGGTTAAATACATTTTTTTAAATAATAATAATCTAGTGCTGAAACCAAAAGCTACAGCTAACTAGCACTGCAGTGTATAAAATGTGGTGAGTAGTTGACTCAAAGATAGAGTAAGACAATACTTGAACAGTTTTGAACAAATTCATTTCTTCTGAAATTAAGGGGAAGCAAGAGAGAAATAGAGAGAGAGATTTAGTCATTTTTTTCAGTTTCACTTACTAGCTATATGCAACTAGCTAGTTTGGACTACTGAAACCCCCCTGCTCAAAGTAACAGAGGGATGCTATGTTAGCTAGCTGGCTATGACTTCACAACACAACACTGGAGCTCTTCCAAGTCAAGGAAGTTTTTGGTATTACTAATATATTGCCACTGGGACCCTGTAACTGCTTACTGACTGTCCACTGTAACGTTACTGCATGTCTGTAGCGGGGATAAACGTACCTGAATTTGTCCAATAAAAACTGTTGTTTGCAACTGATGGACTAACGATTACACCCTATATCAGCTAAATGCAGTGAAGAGCGTGCAAGTGTCATTGCCTATCACCTCAACAGTTTTTACCCCCAAGCCATAAGACTCCTGAAAAGGTAATCAAATGGCTACCCAGATTATTTGCATTGTGTGCCACCCCCAACCCCTCATTTTACGGGGCGGCAGGGTAGCCTAGTGGTTAGAGTGTTGGACTATTAACCAGAAGGATGGACTAGTAACCGGAAGGTTGCAAGTTCAAATCACCGAGCTGACAAGGTACAAATCTGTTGTTCTGCCCCTGAACAGGGGGCCTGTTCCTAGGCCGTCATTGAAAATAAGAATTTGTTCTTAACTGACTTGCCTAGTTAAATAAATACAAAATAAAAAAAATAGGCTAGGTTGTAGCAACCTCATGATGGCTATAGGGAAAATGTGTTTATCTAAACCCATTGAACTGGATGAATGTAATATCAATGACAGTGATCCAAAATGCTATTATAGAAGGAAAGCCATGCTCATAAAAAAAGTTGTCCTCCTTCATCTTTAAATTATAAGAAAATAAGTCTGTTAATTCATAGTTATTTTGCAAAAGAAAAGTCATGAGATAGCCACAACGTTTCAGTGCATGCCACAAGAAGAACCCCAAGGGAGGAGTAATTCTGATGAGACGGTGAATTGGTCAGGCTGTACGTGTGAGAGGAAAACAGGTATTGGCTGGGAACAGTTCATGAAAGGATATGTGTTTCCTAAGGAGATAGTTATGGCTTATGTTATGTGGTACTGCATGTTTTTGTTTATGTCTCTCTCTCTCTCTCTCTCTCTCTCTCTCTGTTTCTCTCTCAGACCCTCTCTCTCCTTTGTTCTCTCTCTCCCTTTCTCGTTCCCTCCGACTCTCTCTCTCTCTCTCCCCGCTCTCGCTCTCTTCCTCCCTCTGACTCTCTCTCTCCCGCTCTCGCTCTCTCTCTCTCTCTTCCTCTTTCTCTTTTTCACAGCATTGTTGTAATGCATTTTTTCCATCCTACACAAGTCTATCTCTATGCCTGAACTAGAACTTGTATAACACATGGGAGGAGAGAGGGATACACACACACTCAGTTAGTCACTCTGCTGAAGGAATACTCCCTGCACTGGAATTGGGAAGGTGCTATGACAACTGAGATCTACCTAGAGCAAGATGAGATATAAAAAGTGTCTCGTTTGTGTCCGTGCATGTGTGTGTTTTTGCAGTGTAGATTAATACCAAGGTTTTCACAGTGACAGTTAAGGTGACTGGCCATCAGACAGATTTACTAAAACCATAAATGGAAAACATTTTAATCTAGACTCTATATCTTAACTTTTCTGAACACAACAAATCACCTTTTCACACACAGACACCTAGCAGAGTGTGTGTGTGTGTGTGTGTGTGTGTGTGTGTGTGTGTGTGTGTGTGTGTGTGTGTGTGTGTGTGTGTGTGTGTGTGTGTGTGTGTGAGAGAGCGAGTACCATGAGGTTCTGTTTGGACAATTTGCACATTCGGGTCAAAATGACTTTTAATTAATATCATCACCCCTTTTGGATTTCTTTGACCATGGGAGAAGTATATCCCCCCCCAGTCCTTTTTCCACAAAACTTCCACTAAAATTGTTGAATGAGTTTACTGTAAACAGTACATATCCTTCTATTTTAGCCAGGTAAATACTGATTGTCTTTTCTCATTATCTACAAAGCCATTACAATTATAACTGATACTTATTTTACCATTTACCATGAGATACAATTTTCAAATCTATTTATCATAATATGTTTGTAAACTCACCATTAAAAAGTACCATAGTGATTGAGTGTCCATATAGCTGTATCATGATATCTGCATTGCTACTAAGTAAACATCCAATTGTTCCCCAATATTCCACCCACTAAAACCCCTCTCATCCCAAGTTGGGTTGTCATCCCAGTAACCGGCAGACCACCACCTTCTCCCCGGATCCCAGGGCCCCCGAGAGACCAGGACCCATCCCTCAAAAAAGCACTCAGTGCCACCCAAAGAACAGAAGCAGATCAACAGACAAAAGCATTTCCATCGCCCTCACCTCGATTTGCATTATATATAGCTATTAAGAAATATATAGAGAACCAGTCAAAAGTTTGGACACACCTACTCATTCAAGGTTTTCTCTTTATTTGTACTATTTTCTACATTGCAGAATAATAGTGAAGACCTCAAAACTATGAAATAGCACATATGGAATCATATAGTAACCAAAAAAGTGTTAGACAAATCTAAATATGTTTTAGCCTTTAGATTCTTCAAAGTAGCCACCCTTTGCATTGATGACAGCTTTGCACACTCTTGGCATTCTCTCAACCAGCTTCATGAGGAATGATTTTCCAACAGTCTTGAAGGAGTTCCCACATACACTGAGCACTTGTTGGCTGCTTTTCCTTCACTCTGCGGTCCAACTCATCCAAAACCATCTCAATTGTGTTGAGGTCATCTGATGCAGCACTCGATCACTCGCCATAGATCCACTGCAATTTCTTGATTTGCCAGGAATTTATTTAATTGCTTGTAACCCAGTTGAAGTCATTCGGATAGGATATTCTAATAAAAAAAATCTACTTGGAGCAAGATACAAAAAAAATGGTTATATTTACAGGAAATATGCGTTTGTATTTGTTGGCCACTTTTTGTTGTTGATTGATTCAAAGATACAATGTATCAGGGGAAAGAAAACCAGCAGCTAATGTCGGGGTCAATTCCATTTCAGTTCCAGTCAACTCAGGAAGTACAATTCAATTGTAATTTCAATTCCCTTCCATGCTTTTCAATGAGGAGAATTTGGAATTGAACTTTGGTTTACTCTTTGAATTGACAAATGAATTACCCCTTCCAGCAGCCCTATAGACCTTGAGGCCTGGCTTTGAATACATATGTTCTGTGGTAGATAAGATTGCGGAAAGTAGGCATCAGTCTGTATTCTGAGTAGGGAGGATAACAAATGTTGTAAATAAGCCAAGAAGAAGCAAGAAGCCAATGTTCTATTCTGTATTATTTTGTGATGAAAAGAAAGACAAGCAGTCGGCAGATCAGATCCAATGGAAAATTAAACCCTATTCACATGCACGCACGCACATACACTCACACACATACATGCACGCACACACAGACACATATTTCTTCCGCTGATGAACGTTTGACAGGCCGTAGTGAAATCCTTATGAGTGTCTCATACATAGTTCATTTGACAGAATCAGAATGTGAGACAACAGACAGAGGTTTCTCTGCATTTGAGGGTTGAAGACTCATCACTCATGTAAGGTTGATATCGTCTTTCTCTCTGTCTCACTGTTTCTTTCTCTCTCTAGTCCTTGACGGAAAACATCAGAGAGAAAATTCTTAGGGTCTTCACCAGACAGACACAAGTCATTAAAAACCTCTTGTTTTTGAAGATTCCATCCCTTTTAACCAAAACTAAATGAGTATGAGAATTGTTTTAGAAGAGGAGAGGGAAAATATTGTGACAGGTCTGTTTATGATAATGCTGATACTGAGTTCATATACAGTGGGGCAAAAAAAGTATTTAGTCAGCCACCAATTGTGCAAGTTCTCCCACTTAAAAAGATGAGAGAGGCCTGTAATTTTCATCATAGGTACACTTCAACTAAAAAATCCAGAAAATCCCATTGTAGGATTTTTTATGAATTTATTTGCAAATTACGGTGGAACACAAGTATTTGGTCCATACCAAAAGTTTATCTCAATACTTTGTTATATACCCTTTGTTGACAATGACAGAGGTCGTTTTCTGTAAGTCTTCACGAGGTTTTCACACACTGTTGCTGGTATTTTGGCCCATTCCTCCATGCAGATCTCCTCTAGAGCAATGATGTTTTGGGGCTGTTGCTGGGCAACACAGACTTTCAACTCCCTCCAAAGACTTTCTATGGGGTTGAGATCTGAAGACTGGCTAAGCCACTCCAGGACCTTGAAATGCTTCTTACGAAGCCACTCCTTCGTTGCCCGGGCGGTGTATTTGGGATCATTGTCATGATGAAAGACCCAGCCACGTTTCATCTTCAATGCTCTTGCTGATGGAAGGAGGTTTTCACTCAAAATCTCACGATACATGGCCCCATTCATTCTTTCCTTTACACGGATCAGTCGTCCTGGTCCCTTTGCAGAAAAACAGCCCCAAAGTATGAAGTTTCCACCCCCATGCTTCACAGTAGGTATGGTGTTCTTTGGATGCAACTCAGCATTCTTTGTCCTCCAAACACGACAAGTTGAGTTTTTACCAAAAAGTTCTGACCATATGACATTCTCCCAATCTTCTTCTGGATCATCCAAATGCTCTCTAGCAAACTTCAGACGGGCTTGGACATGTACTGGCTTAAGCAGGGGGACACGTCTGGCACTGCAGGATTTGAGTCCCTGGCGGCGTAGTGTGTTACTGATGGTAGGCTATGTAACTTTGGTCCCAGCTCTCTGCAAGTCATTCATTAGGTCCCCACGTGTGGTTCTGGGATTTTTGCTCACCGTTCTTGTGATCATTTTGACACCACGGGGTGAGATCTTGCGTGGAGCCAAAGATCGAGGGAGATTATCAGTGGTCTTGTATGTTTTCCATTTCCTAATAATTGCTCCCACAGTTGATTTCTTCAAACCAAGCTGCTTACCTATTGCAGATTCAGTCTTCCTAGCCTGGTGCAGTTCTACAATTTTGTTTCTGGTGTCCTTTGACAGCTCTTTGGTCTTGGCCATAGTGGAGTTTGGAGTGTGACTGTTTGAGGTTGTGGACAGGTGTCTTTTATACTGATAACAAGTTCAAACAGGTGCCATTAATACACACTTATGTGTGAGTGTGTGTGTATGTGTGTGTGAGTGTATGTATGTGTGTGTGTGTGTGTGTGTGTGTGTGTGTGTGTGTGTGTGTGTGTGTGTGTGTGTGTGTGTGTGTGTGTGTGTGTGTGTGTGTGTGTGTGTGTGTGTGTGTGTGTGTGTGTGTGTGTGTGTGTGTGTGTGTGTGTGAGAGCCAGAAATCTTGCTTGTTTGTAGGTGACCAAATACTTATTTTCCACCATAATTTGCAAATAAATTCATAAAAAATCCTACAATGTGATTTTCTGGATTTTTTTTCTCATTTTGTCTGTCATAGTTGAAGTGTACCTATGATGAAAATTACAGGCCTCTCTCATCTTTTTAAGTTGGAGAACCTGCACAATTGGTGGCTGACTAAATACTTTTTTGCCCCACTGTAAACCTTACGGTAGCAAAGGCTGTCCCTTCTAAAAGGACTAGAGAAGGCAGTGTTAGCTGAACTTCATTCTCCTTCTCCCTCTTCCCTCCCCCTTCCTCCCTTTTTTTTCTTTCTGTCTGCCTCTCTCTTTCGGTCTCCCTCTCTTTTACTCTTCATCTCTCTCTCTCTCTCTCTCTCTCTCTTTCTTTGTTTCTCTTGCTCTCTCTTTTTACCTCTGTGTATCTCCTTCTCCTCCCTTCCTGTTTCCCCGCCGTTGTCTCTGACTTATAAACTATATTGAAGAGAATTATCTCTGGAACTTGAAAGAGCTCATGATTTTTCAAGGTGTGGGTAGTGCTATTGCGTTGGTGGGGAACACAATTTAGTAAACCGCTTCTGACGTCCTGAATTAAAAAAGAAAAAGGAACCATTTCACTAACACACACACTCACACATACACTCACACACACATTCACACACTCACACATACACTCACACACACATACATACACTCACACACACACACACACACACACACACACACACACACACACACACACACACACACACACACACACACACACACACACACACACACACACACACACACACACACACACACACACACACACACACACACACACACACACACACACACACACACACACACACACAGGCACACACACGCACACACACGCAGACAAACACACACACGCAGACACACACACGCACACACATGCAGGCACACACACACACACACACACACACACACACACACACACACACGCAGGCACACACGCAGGCACACACGCAGGCACACACGGACACACATACACACACACATACACACACACACACACACACACACACACACACACACACACACACACACACACACACACACACACACACACACACACATGCAGGCACACACAGAAACCCCATGCATCAACCCACACACACAACTCACATTCTCTTACAGACTTACCAAGACACATAGAACTGTGTGTGTGTGTCTGTGTGTGAGCATTCATGTTTACGTGCATTCGTGCCTGTTTGTGTGCGTGTGTTTAAGGTTGCAGGCTTGCTTGCATCTATATGGCATGTATATCAGTCATGTTTCCTGAGTGGGCACACCCACTGTTCCTGTACAGGTGGCTACAGGTGTCACAGGGTCATTAAAACAGCATGTGCCCGTGTGTGTGTGTGTATGTGTGCCATGTGATTAGATGTAATCTGATTACAAAAAAACTAACTGAAATCAGTTATGTTAACAACACACATTTTGTAATCAGATTATGTTACGGATTACAATTTTGGATTTGGAGCTAGTAACTGTTACAGATTACATTTAGAATGTAACCTACCCAACCCTGTGAGTGTGCGTGTGCGTAAGTGTGTGTGTGTTCTTATAGATAGTGCCGAGCAGCAGTACTGGCAGAATTTTGTCTCACTTTCAGCCCATTGTGTTCCATCATTATAGCAACTGTAATTAGTGTGTGTGGACTCTGCCCCTCTTTGTGGCCATGATGACTGTGTGTGTTTAATCTGCGCGTGTGTCTTCCGCGATAGACATAGTGTGTCTATTTCAGCCAGGGTGTCAGGGGGATTTCAGTGTCCAGCATTAATGGTTGTGTCTCAAATGGCACACTATTTCCTTCTTTTGACAAGGACCCATAGGTAATAAAGGAAATTTGGTGCTAAATTGTCAGCCTAAAACCTAATTACAGAACCGTCACTGGCAGAACAACCCTGATGCAGTTTATGGATGCAACATACACAGGTAGATCCAGAAAGACCAAGCCCTCCAGAAAAATACAGACAGAAACACTGGGAGGAGTACAAAGTCAATAAAGATGGAATTGGGTGGTGTTGAAATGAGGGGTTAGTGGTTAGTCTAAACCAACTCCCTTTAGTTTACGATTAGAGGAACTATGGTTAATTAAAAGCTGAGTTAAGGAAAGGAAAGCGTTCTATATGGCTCTGTGTGTGTGTGTGTGTGTGTGTGTGTGTGTGTGTGTGTGTGTGTGTGTGTGTGTGTGTGTGTGTGTGTGTGTGTGTGTGTGTGTGTGTTAAAGGGAGAATCCACTCAAAAAGTGTTGCATGTCAGCAGTCAAGCTTTCAAGATATTGGACATTCAAGAATCAAAGTGATGATGTGGCCAGTACTTTGCTTCTTGAAAGTCAAATATCTTGTAACCTTGACTGCTGACCAGCAAAACATTTTTGGGACTCTATCAACAGTGGACTAATGAAAAAAATCCCCAACTATTATTGTTGACTTTTGCCACGAATCTCGTTGACAAGAAGGAGAGTAAATTGTATTGTGTTAATTGAATGAACTTGCAGTGGGTGTGTGCATGCAGTGGCAGTTCTAGCTTGTATGGCTCCCTGGGCGGACCCCCGCTTCAGCCCCCCCCCCCCCCGCCAACAACAAAAAGCACCATTCTGCACTAACTGTCACTTTCTGACCATAGTTATTTTGTGTTTTCTTTGTTTTCGTGTTGGTCAGGACGTGAGCTGAGTGGGCATTCTATGTTGTGTGTCTAGTTTTCCCATTTCTATGTTTGGCCTGATATGGTTCTCAATCAGAGGCAGGTGTTAGTCATTGTCTCTGATTGGGAACCATATTTATGTAGCCTGTTTTGTGTTGGGTTTTTCATGGTGATTGTTTCCGTGTCTGTGTTTGTTCGCCACACGGTACTGTTTCGGTTTTGTTCACGTTTATTGTTTTGTATTCATTGAGTGTTCAGTTTATGTTTTTAAATAAACAACCATGGACACTTACCACGCCGCATCTTGGTCCGATCCTTGCTGCACCTCCTCTTCAGACGAAGAGGAAAACCTTTACACTAACTGTCATTTTAATTCAGATATTTGGAACAACACAAATAATCATAACATTTAAAACTATATAAATATAAAAATATATACAAAAAGAATATATACAAAAAAGAAGTAACAAAGACATAGAAACACATGGTAATATATAAATACAAATAAAAAAAGAGAATCAAAGTATTACACTATTACCCTATTGCTAACAAGAAACACACACATAAAACTAAATTGCACAAATCCTATATCACACAGAATAACACACTTATAAAAAAGCTAACCTGATTATGATTAACTAATTACATTAGTACTGTACAAAGTTAGAGGTGAGCTATTTGATAGATTCGCCCGGTACCCCTACCTAGGGCTTCCAGTGGGGAGATCTGAGGTCAACCTACCCCGCCACCCTCCCAATCTCTTACATCTGAGTGGGTTACCTTCTCAGGCCTGCTAAGCTCACATACTAGAATCAAGGTTTATTGACCCACAGTCCCACACGGTGACATGATATCATTGACGTGACATGCAAATGAGCAATAGAAAACCAATCTCGCAAATGTTTTTTTGTGCGGGCGCCCCGTGCCGCCCCCGGTAAGATGCTCATGTCTTCTATACCTAAATCCGCCACTGGGTGTGTGATACCCCTGATTTCTCTCTTTCATTCTCTCTTTCTCTTCCTCTCTCTTGAGCTCTCCCCCTCTCTTTCTTTCTGGTTAGTTTACCCTCACCCCTTGCTCTCTCTCTCTCTCTCTCTCTCTCTCTCTCTCTCTCTCTCTCTCTCTCTCTCTCTCTCTCTTTCATTCCCCCTGTCTCTCTTTCGATTCCCCCACTCTGTCTCTCTCTTCTCTCCCTCTCGTTCTCTCTCTACAGAACGGATGTTGATATGAAGATCAATCTATTTAATTCTTCTCACTACAGAAACCAAGCTCTCTCCTCTCATTGGCCAGCCAGAGTCCCCAGCTCCAGCTAGTGGGTCGTTAATTGACTCTAGATCATTATTTAGTTAATTATACTCCGGGACAGATTGCGAATAAATATTTATATGAATTATTCAAACAATATGTAGGGCTGTGATTGGTTGTAATTATCGGCGGCACCAGGCGGAATGGAGAGAACGAGGCCTTGGGAATTAGAGAAGAGGGTAAACAAAAGGAGAGAGAGACATGGTCCACTCCATATGGTAAATGCTCCCATCAATAAATAAAATAAACTGTTATTTGTCACAGTCTTCGTAAATAACAGGTGTAGATAAACAATGCTTACCTACGGGCTCTTCCCAACAATGCAAAGAGAAAAATAATGGGAAAAAATTATAACATGAGGAATAAATACACAATGAGTAACGATAACCTGGCTACACAGGATACCAGTACATAGTCATTGTGCAGAGGTGCGAGGTAATTGAGGTAGATGTGTACTGTACATATACAGTGGGGCAAAAAAGTATTTAGTCAGCCACCAATTGTGCAAGTTCTCCCACTTAAAAAGATGAGAGAGGTCTGTAATTTTCATCATAGGTACACTTCAACTATGACAGACAAAATGAGAAAAAAAATCCAGAAAATCACATCGTAGGATTTTTAATGAATTTATTTGCAAATTATGGTGGAAAATAAGTATTTGGTCACCTACAAACAAGCAAGATTTCTGGCTCTCACAGACCTGTAACTTCTTCTTTAAGAGGCTCCTCTGTCCTCCACTCGTTACCTGTATTAATGGCACCTGTTTGAACTTGTTATCAGTATAAAAGACATCTGTCCACAACCTCAAACAGTAACTCTCCAAACTCCACTATGGCCAAGACCAAAGAGCTGTCAAAGGACACCAGAAACAAAATTGTAGACCTGCACCAGGCTGGGAAGACTGAATCTGCAATAGGTAAGCAGCTTGGTTTGAAGAAATCAACTGTGGGAGCAATTATTAGGAAATGGAAGACATACAAGACCACTGATAATCTCCCTCGATCTGGGGCTCCACACAAGATCTCACCCCGTGGGGTCAAAATGATCACAAGAACAGTGAGCAAAAATCCCAGAACCACACAGGGGGACCTAATGAATGACTTGCAGAGAGCTGGGACCAAAGTAACAAAGCCTACCATCAGTAACACACTACGCCGCCAGGGACTCAAATCCTGCAGTGCCAGACGTGTCCCCCTGCTTAAGCTAGAACATGTCCAGGCCCGTCTGAAGTTTGCTAGAGAGCATTTGGATGACCCAGAAGAAGATTGGGAGAATGTCATATGGTCAGATGAAACCAAAATCTAACTTTTTGGTGAAAACTCAACTCGTCGTGTTTGGAGGACAAAGAATGCTGAGTTGCATCCAAAGAACACCATACCTACTGTGAAGCAATACTTTTTTGCCCCACTGTAGGTAGGGGAAAAGTGACTGGGCAACAGGATAGATAATTAACAGTGGCAGCCGCGTATGTGATGAGTCAAAAGAGTTAGTGCAAAAAGAGTGAATGCATATTGTCCGAGTAGCTTTTTGTTACCTATTTATCAGTCTTATGGCTTGGGGGTAGAAGCTTTTCAGGGTCCTGTTGGTTCCAGACTTGCCGTGCGGTAGCAGAAAAAACAGTCTATGACTTGGGTGGCTGGAGTCTTTGACAATTTTTAGGGCCTTCCTCTGACACCGCTTGGTATAGAAGTCCTGGATGGCAGGGAGCTCGGCCGGAGTTATGTAATGTGCTGTACGCACTACCCTATGTAGCGTCTTGCGTTCAGATGTCAAGCAGTTGCCGTACCAAGCAGTGATGCAGCCAGTTAAGATGCTCTCAATGGTGCAGCTGTAGAACTTTTGGAGGATCTGAGGGCCCATGCCAAACCTTTTCAGCCTCAAGACGGGAAAAGAGGTGTTGTTGTGCCTTCTTCACGACCGTGTTGGTGTGTGTGGACCATGTAATTCCTTAGTGATGTGGACACCGAGGAACTTGGCGCTCTTGATCCATTCCACTACAGCCCTGCCGTTGTGGATGGGGGCCTGTTCGGCCATCCGTTGTCCTGTAGTCCACGATCAGCTCCTTTGTGTTGCTGATGGTGAGGGAAAGATTGTTGTCCTGTGTGGTCACTGCCAGGTCACTGACTTCCACCCTATTGGCTGTCTCATCGTCATTGGTGATCAGGCCTACCATCATCTTGTCATCAGCAAACTTAATGATGGTCTTGGAGTCTTGCGTGGCCACACAGTCATGAGTGAACGGGGAGAACAAGAAGGGACTAAGCACCCACACCTGAGGGTCCCACATGTTGAGGGTCAGGGTGGTGGATGTGTTGTTGACTACCTTTACCACTTAGGGGCAGCCCATCAGGAAGTCCAGGATCCAGTTGTAGAGGGAGGTGTTCAGTCCCAAGGTCCTAAGATTAGTGATGAGCTTGGAGGGGACTATGGTGTTGAATGCTGAGCTGTAGTCGATGAACAGCATTCCCACATACATGTAGGTGTTCCTCTTGTCCATGTGGGAGAGGGCAGTGTGGAGAGCAATTACGCCATCTGTGGATCTGTTTGGGCGGTATGTGAATTGGAGTGGGTCAAGGGTGTCTGGGATGGTGTTGATGTAAGTGAAGACACTTGCCAGCTGGTCAGCGAGTGCTCTGAGTACACATCTTCGTTGTCTGGCCAAGGCACTTAGCCTGTTTTTATTTATAGGCTGTTTCAACTTCAATTTCAAATGATTTTACTTTCTAAGAACAGTTTGAATTGAGGTGGGTTCCGCCTCCTCATTCAGTCTTTTGAAAATAGTCCTTTTTAGATTTGCGGACAATTAATTTTTGGGACATTTCTGACCCGGACAAAATTCCCCAAGCACTTCCCAAATGTTTATGCAGTTCAAGTCTGCAGACATTTGCGCATCTCCAGTCAGAACAGGATCTGCACACATTCACATTTTCCATCTTTTGCCCTCATCGCAGTCATTGTTGTTTTCGTTACTAATAATACATTTAGAAATGTGTGCGTTTCTATCAAAGTAAGTGCCTTATTACGTTGTAATAGTTTCTGTATGTCGTTTCTATTGTAGCTTACTGTATGTATGGAGCATAATATATTTGTGTATATTCCTTAATACTGCGGACACGTGAGGTAACGTTGCTCATTTAATAACTTTTATGCCGTTATATTCAATCGTGCTTATGTAGCTAGCTACATTCTTCTGTTAGCTCTGTAAAACAATGCTAATTGCATCAGAGACGTATTATCTTGTGTTGTATTTTGAAGCTACATGGCCTTATGACTCCCAAGTGGTGCAGCGGTCAAAGGCACAGCACCTCTGTGCTAGAGACATCACTGCAGACTCCCTGGTAAAATTCAGGCTGTGTTTCTATCAAAGTAAGTGCCTTATTATGTTATAATAGCTTCTGTATGTCGTGTTATGCCGTTTCTACTGTAGCTCACTGTATGTATGGAGCATAATATATTTGTGTATATTCCTTAAACCACGGACACGTGAGGTAACGTTACTAATTTCATAACCTTTACGGTGTTATATTCAATCGTGCTTATGTAGCTAGCTACATTCTTCTGTTAGCTCTGTAAAACAATGCTAATTGTGTCAGCGAAGTATCAGCTTGTCTTGTATTTTGAAGCTACATGGCCTTATGACTTCCAAGTGGCGCAGCGGTCTACTGCACTGCATCTCAGTGCTAGAGGCGTCACATCCAACACCCTGGTTTGAATCCAGGCTCTATCACAACCGGCTGTGATAGGGAGTCCCATAGGGCGGCGCACAATTGGCTTAGCATTGTCCGAGTTTGGCTGGTGTAGGCTGTCATTGTAAATAATAGTTTGTTGTTAAATTAATTGCCTAGTTAAATAAATAAAACATATGACCATGGTTTGTTTATTTGGTCTATTTAGCATAGCTCCGTTCTTCCCTGCCTTGCCCCCTTGTGGAGCTCAAAAGTTAGTTTCTTACTGTTATAACTCAAATTTGTGATTTTGTCAATGCAATATACTAGTTTTATAGCAGTGTTTATTATGTTACTTCTTTGTAATATTGTTTTATTGCTATATCCTGATATTGTATTATAATTACTAATAATTCCTCTTTATTCTGTACTTTCAGAAACCACAAACAGTATTTGCCAATATCATTATGGAGCAGGACATATTTGGAGCTGAAGATTGAGGCCAGCTTTAGTATGCTAGCGTACACTACTTAACAGTTTACCTGGATGAAAACACAGCAAGAAAAAACATAGGCCATTAAGTAATAGTCGTCTATTTTATTGCAGTATTGGTGGTTGGTTCAACAACAACTTGTTTTACTAGAGGGAAAAAAATTGAATATGCATAAACCATATTTAATATTGTGCTCAACAGTGCTTGAGCATATGATACTCCTCAAAGCATGGTGAAACACAGAGGTGTATCACAAGCTAAACACATGTATTTTGTCAACTTCCTCTGCTTACTTCTCCGAGTGCCAGACATGTAGACTTTACAGTGCTTCCGTGTGCGACTACCTTGAGCAGCAGTTTGAGGGTCTTTGCAGGGAAAATGCTTTGCAGTGAGGCGTAGGGGATTGTCTGCAGCAGGATGACCCACAGTGGATGGGCGCTGAGGGATGTGGTGCTCCTGTACTTCATTCACTGTTGGTCTGCCTACATCGCCACTTGGCAGTTTGTGGCTGAGTTTCACTTGTAATCCGTGATAGTTTGCAAGCCCTGCCACTTCTGACGAGTGTCAGAGCCGGTGTAGTACGATTCGATCTTAGTCCTGTATTGACCCTTTGTCTGTTTGCTGACTCGTCGGAGGTTGTAAGCAGGACTTTTTATATGTGTCCTTGAAATTGGCAGCTCTAGACGTTGTCTGTAATCCATGGCTTCTAGTTGGAATATATACTGTATGTACGGTCACTTGGGGGATGAAGTCATTGATGAACTCCCAGCGACGGTAACACTTCAGAAAATGTTTATAAAGGGGTTATAGTTTGTTTAAACATTTTTTATTTAACCTTTATTTAACCAGGAAGGGCTCATTGAGATTTAAAATATCTTTTTCAAGAGCGTCCTGGCCAAGATAGGCAGCACCAAGTCATTACAAAAATTACAGTCAAACAACATGAAAAACTACAAGTAATCTAGTAAAGACCATAGAATTCACAAGAGTATAACAAAATCCAAAACAGCTAATTAAAAACATTGACAGGTCAGGGAATTAGTCTCAAGATCATTCTTCAGTGATTTAAAAATACCAATCGGGACAAGTTCTTCCAGTTCAAAAGTATTTTGTAAGGCGTTCCAAGACGATGGCGCAGAGTACATAAAAGCCCTTTTACTAAATTCAGTTCGGACATTTGGAATAGTTAGCAGGATAAAGTCCAGCGAACGAATGAAAAATGCCCAAATAAAAAGGTGGTAAACCAAAAATGGCTTTGTAAATAAAAGTATACCAGTGCCTGAGCCTACGAGTGACTAGAGAAGGCCTGCCAACCCTGGTATACAAAGTGCAGTGGTGCGTAATGGTTTTGCAGTTTAAAATAAATCTCAAAGTGCCATGGGTGTCAATTGATCTCAAACTCTGAGCGAAAGCATTCATATCTAAAAATTTCCCCATAGTCTAGTAAAGGCATAAATGTAGCTGATACTAGCATCCTTCTGGCTTCAAAATAAAAACAGGCCTTATTCCTAAAATAAAATCCCAATTTCAGCTTCAATTGTTTTGTAAGTTGTTGAATACGCAATTTAAAAGAGAGGCCGTCATCATTTAAAATTCCAAGATATTACAATATTAACTGTTATAAAACTGGTTGTTTGTATCCCAGATGCTGATTGAACAAGCAGCATTCCAAGTCGTGTTGCATTGGCCATCACAGACACACCTCCATCTGAATATTATCACTGCGCCTCCATAAGAATATCATGTTCATGTTGCTGTCTGAATCATCTCTTGTGTTCAACTCGCAACTCATTAATATAAGCCTTGCATTTTGTTTGGTACAGTGGGGGGATAATATAAGCCTTGCATTTGGTTTGGAAGTTGCAATCTGTTTTTTGTTGACTACAGCGTAGTCTTTATAACCGAAAATAATAATTTTGGGTATCATCTTTCCAAGGGCTCCGCCTGAATTCACCCGCCGACAATCATCTGTACTGCGATGCACAACTTTTTCTCCGCTGGCACAATTTGATTGGCTGCTGTCTGATTCAAACTGTAATTTGTTAAATGAAGAGTTGATGCGCTGCACACTTTTTTAATAGCATCATTTTTATATATTCGGGCTTGGGGAGGGTATCAAGTCAGTTCGAGTCAAAAGGCTCAAGTCCAAGTTAAGTCACGAGTCATTGGTGTTAAAGTCAAAGTCGTTTGCAAGTATTTTGGTATTTTGTCAAGTCGAGTCTAAAATCATCATATTTCTGACTCGAGTCTGACTCGAGTCCAAGTCATGTGACTCGAGTCCACACCTCTGGTATTGACCGACCTATGGAAAATGGCCATATCCATAACCATATCAGGCCAACATAGACATACAAAAACCCCTAGACATAAAAAAACCCTAGACATACAAAAACTAGAGTACCTAAGGTCAGGGTGTGAAGTTACCCCCTCCCAGCCCCAAAGGTGCGGACTCCCAGCTGCAAACCTGAACTTATAGGGGAGCGTCCGGGTGGGCATCTACCCTCGGGGGCGGCTCCGGTTTTGGACGCAGCCCCCCCTCCTTACGCTGATCCCTCCACTTCAGTGGAACCGGACCGTGGATCATCGCCGGAGGCTCTGGGCTGCAGCAACGTCGCTGAAGACTAGACTGCAGCTCGTCGCTAGAGGCCCCGGACTGGGGACCGTCGTTGGAGACCCTGGACTGGGGACCGTCGCTGGAGACGCCGGACTGGGGGCCGTCTCTGGAGACGCCGGACTGGGGACCGTCGCTGGAGGTTCCAGACTGGAGACCGTCGCTGGAGGTTCCGGACTGTGAACGTCGCCGGAAGCTCCGGACTGGGAACTGTCGCCGGAAGCTCTGGACTGTGGAGGCACACTGGAGGCCTGATGCGTGGTGCCGGCACTGGTGGTACCAGGCTGGTGACATGCACCTCAGGGCTAGTGCGGGGAGGAGGCACAGGACGTACTGGACTGTGGAGGCACACTGGAGGTCTGATGCGTGAAGCCGACAGTGGTGGTACCAGGCTGATGACATGCACCTCAGGGCGATTGCGGGGAAGAGGCACAGGACATACTGGACTGTGGATGCACACTGGAGACCTGATGAGTGGGACCGGTACAGGTGGCACCGGGCTGATGACACGCAACTCAGGGTGAGTGCGGAGAGGAGGCACAGGACGTACTGGACTGTTGAGGTGCACTGGAGGTCTATAGCGCAGAGCGGGCACAACCGTTCCTGGATGCTCACTCCAGACCGGCAAGTGCGGGCGTGCTGAGGTGCGTGTCATCAGCCCGGTGCCAGCTAGTACAGGACGCACTGTGCTGTGAAAGCGCACTGGAGACCTGATGGTAGAGGTGGCACAGGAGACCTGACTGGTACAGGTGGCACAGGGCTGATGACATGCACCTCAGCACGCCCGCTCTGCAGCGCTCTCAATGCCAGCACCTTTCTCCGGAATCTTGCATTGAGCTTCTCACTTGACTCCCTGACTGACTCCATGTGCCTCCCCTCCAAAAAAATGTTATTGGGGTTGCCTCTCGTGGTTGCTTCGTTGAGCTATCTCCTCGTATTGTCGCCGTTCCGCTTTCGGTGCCTCTATCTCCTCCTTAGGACGCCGATACTCCTCGGCCTGCGTCCAGGGTCCAGACTGTAAAAAACAAAGGGGGAACACTCCAATACACATAATTTACAAACAAACAATTTGTGTTTAGTGAGTCTGCCAGATCAGAGGCAGTAGTGATGACCAGGGATGTGAATTGGACCATTTTCCTGTCCTGCTAAGAATTCCAAAATGTTTTAATGAGTACTTTTTTGTGTTAGGGAAAATGTATGGACTATAAAGTATATTTTCTTTAGGAATGTAGTGAAGTAAAAGTAAAAGTTGTTAAAAATATAAAGTACAGATACCTCAAAAACGACTTAAGTTATGCTTTAAAATATTTTTACTTAAGGACTTTACACCACTGAATATACCTTACTTTTAAAGTGACAGAGCGTTGTCAACATATATAACTGCAAATGTATACCTTATTTTAAAGTGACACACCTACCAACATTTATAACTGAGTAATCAACATTTATAACTGCTAAAATGATACCTTATTTTAAAGTGGCAATCCACTGACCATTAACAAATGAGTTACCAACATTTATAACTGCTGAAAAGATACCTTTAAAGGTGCAATATGCAGAAATTGCTCTGCCATTTCCTGGTTGCTAAAATTCTAATAGTTTGCCCAATTTCAGTTTATGTGACAAACCAAGCAGTCATTGTGTAGAGAATCATTGTACCATCCAAACCTCCGAACCAAAAATATTGTATTTTCAGCTGTTTGAAGCTGGTGTACAAAACCGAAAGTAAAAGAAGCAAAAGCTAAATTAAAGAACAGGAAGCATAGAAACATTACACAAAGTACAGATCTATCACTTCTTAGACTTGCTTTCAATGAGAATGACAGATATACAACCTTTAAAGAAAGTGGAAAACTACTGATCATATATTCATGAGTTAGGCCTACCAATATTTATATCTGTGGAATCCTTCGGGCCATTTATAATGCCAAGTTACAAACATTTATAACAGTATATTATCTCTTAAAACATGGTAAACATAGTAAGAACAAAATGCAATTTAATGAAAGGATGCATTGCGAAAAGAATTTAAACTGCTGTGACTCAACTCTGTAGCCTATCCTTGGTATGGTGAGTAGCCTAGCTAATTTGGATAAACAGGGGTGTATTTTTCTCCCCATTTGTAATATTACAAGGCAGCATAGAAATTCATAACAGATGAACTATTTAAAATTCAACATAGTGTCTCATGGCCCCTTTCTGTTTCTTCATCTCTTTCTTTCATTTTCCCATCCTGGAGTCTGAGACCTTATTAGAATGCGTGGGAGAGAAGAGGAATTTATGACAATTTATCATAGATACTAGCTACTACTGTCATCATTATCATGATGTCTACCATTTAGGCTTAACTATTTGTTATCCACTGCTAGCTTATAATAATAATAATAATAATAATAATAACAATAATACAAATCGCTAGTGTTTAACATTACTTGCTAACACCATTAGCTAGCTACCACAGATGAAAGGGGTTAGCTAGTTATTCAAATTTTTGCTAATACACTAGTTATTTAGCAAGTTAGTCTTAACCCCCTAGATCCGATGCGTCAATCTAAGTAACATAATAAAAAAATCACCAGTTACAGGTATCTGTTTTTTTGCATTGTATGCGTCTCAATCCACCGCATGCACCGATATTGCTCTTCCTCATCTGTGGTCAAAGGTGGCAGAGCTAGAGTGATGTTTGTCAAACCATGAGACATCCCGAAAATCGGTCTTCTCACGAAAAACGTCTGCAGCATTCAACCAGTTTAACCTACGATGGTGGTATACGTTTTGCTCTACAACCCCCACAAGTGTTTTGAAAGACAACAGGGTCAAATGAACCCACTTAATTGGCTATCAAGACTTGAAAGAGTGGAGAGAGGGATGGCCTTGAGTTAGAGTGATAATCGCCTGGAGAAAAAGAGGCCGACCGAACGAGCAATCGATCGATAGATTGAGAGTAAGGGAAAGCAATGAGAATGAATGTGATATGAGAAAAAAAAAAAAAAAAAACAGACCGAGCAAAGTTAAGTTGAGCGACAACATTGTTTAATTTGTGTGTGTTTTGCAGCGTGATTGGGAGGTGGCGGGGGATGTAGGGACAGGGGGGTAAGGGAATGAGATTGAGCATGCATCCCAAATGGCACCCTTTTCCCTATATAGTGCACTACTTTTGACCAGAGCCTTTAGCTTCCATAGGTCTCTGGTCAAAAGTATTGCACTAAATAGGTAATTGGGTGCCATTTGGGCTGGAGCCTCAGCACGCAGAAGAAACTGGCAGTAGCGGGTGCCGGGGCTGGTCTGATGAAGCCATTAGCGCTGGGGCCCTCAGCCACTCAATCACACTGACACTTCAATAGAGGCCCGATGTGGCCATTTCTCAATGCCCAGCCAACCCACCTTGCCCACTCTGCTAATCGCTACAATCATTTAGTGGGGAAAGCCTGAACTCCCAGCCTCCGAAATGCTACCCCTTAATTTCTCCCTCCCTCCCTTTCTCCCTCCATCACTTCCACCCTCCCTCCCTCCTTAAAATGTCAGCTCTAACAGAAGTCACTATCTCTCTCCCTCTCCATCCTCCTTTCCTTTTTTCTATTATTCTCCTGTCCTTTCTCAATAGCTAGAGGAGACGCTAGTGGATATAGCTGGCATGAGCGAGCAGTGACGTACACCCTAAACGGGGCACGTGGTAGAACCATGAAATTAAAATCCTTAACTTTTATATGGCGGAACACCTTCCGGCTGGGAAGGTTATGATGTCATAATCGACAGGCCAGGGGGTCAAAGGTCAGAGTCAGAAAGTGATTGGCTGGGATCAGAGAGTTATGTAAAAGGTATACAGCTGTGAGAGAGATAGTGTTAGAGACAGACAGTGTGCTGGAGCTTTGAAGCAGTAGCTCCTAACAGGATCCTTTAGATACACCTCCCTGAGAATCACTGAGAAGAGACGGAGGAAAAACCCCACCATGAGAAGGAGAGGAGAGAGGGAGGAAGGCAGGCAGCAGAAAGAGAGAGGGGGCAGAGAGAGAGAGAGGGCTAGCAAAGGCTAACTGGGTCATACTGGTAGAGTGTAATTACAGTAGTTATGTCTCTCTCTCTTTGACTCCCTTTCTCTCTCTGTAGCATGCTGTTCTCTCAAGTGATGTAACTACTGTGCCAATAAAGTATTTTTAAATAAAAATAATTATCTGTCTCTCTCTATTTGACTATCTTTCTCTTTCTTTGACTCCCTTCCTCTCTCTGTATCATGCTGTTCTCTCACAATCAGGCTTTCTTCTCTGCTCTCTTTTTCTCACAATATGTAGACGCAATTTGAAGCAGTGAACACGCAATCATTTATACAGGGTGAATCATAATTTGGGCTATAAAATGCAGTGATTTACAGAGAAGAATACTGGTAGCCTACCTGAAACGTGAGCGATAGAGATTTTCATCATGTTTTGTATCAGCGAGCATATTTGTTTTTCCCACAGCTAGCCCCATTGCCTTTACCTTGTCATATCACTCACACATAACAGAGGGTTGGTGGTGAGTGGACGAGTTGCATATCCACATTATCTGATGTCATTATTTTATTATTTCATCCCTGTATTGAGGCAGTGTTGCGTGTGTGTGTGTGTGTGTGTGTGTGTGTGTGTGTGTGTGTTTTTTTGCGGGGCGTGGGTTGCATGGGTGTGCGTGTGTGGGATCAACAGGGATACATTGTCCTTTCTTCCATTCAATTCATGCTCTGTATGTCATAACAACCCACATTATTACACACTGAATAGCCAAATCAATAAGTAGATAATAACTGAGCACACACACACTCACACCATGTTTCAGAGCTTGTAGGCTGTTGATCAGTTAGTCCAAGCTACAGTCTTTATAAATCCAGCCCAAAAACTAATAATAATACAATTCCCACACTTTATGAACAGTGAGGGTAGAGAATGCAATAAAAGATGCCAAAACCGAAAAGATAATCAAGATATATAAAAAAAAATAATCTAATTTGTGACGCTGCTTGGGAATATCTCGGCACTTTATTAGACTTGAGTCTAATAAACAAAAAGAGGGATTTGCATGCATGGGCCAGCCTACTTTCTGCTACAAAAAGCAAGGATGTGTACTGAACCTGTCGCCCTTAAGGAAGCGTAGTGCGTTATGATAAACTGCATTCAATGGCTTCAATACAATGGCAGCTTCATTAATATAAACAATATCACCTTAATCTATAACCGGTGTGACCGGTGTGACATTCGACTGAATAATTGGTTTTCTGCTATTTAATAAAAGGCATGCCGTATTCCTATAAAGGCAGCCCATTTGAATTCTTAACTTCTTAACTATCTCATCAACTTGCTTTGTGAAAGATACCGAGATATTTATAAGTGGTAACATGATCAATGTGGGCACGATCCAATCCACAAATGCATAAATCATTAGATATATTTTTAAGCTTTTTTAAAAAGAAAATATACTTAGATTGACATACATTAAGTACCAATTTCAGTTCAACAAGGGCTCTCTGCAAAGCAGAAAAGCCAGATTATAGTTCTGAAAGAGCCTTGTCAACGAAAGGGGCAGCATTTCATCTGCATACAATAGGAGGTTAACATTTTCTACAGACAAAACATTTTTGTTGATATAGACAGTAAAAAGTACAGGGCCCAAATTAGGCCCCTGTGGGACACCCTTAGTAATATCAAGGAAAGCTGACACCATCAACAACAAAAAAAGGGGATTTTCTTTTGTCATGTACACCGGATAGGTGCAGTAAAATGTGTTGTTTCACAATGTCAGCCATAGTAGTACAGCACACACAGCATACAGCATACAGCAAATTAGGGTGAAGTGCCTTGCTCAAGGACACATTGACATATTTTCCTGGTCCAACGCCCATCCGCTAGGCTACCTGCCGCCCAGTTAAGAAACATATTGTGTCCTGTCTGTCAGGTAGTTTTCAAACCAAATGCAGACTGCCTGACCCTGGCCAATTTTAGATATTGTACGAATGAATAATAAATGGTCAACAGTGTTGAAGGTCTTCGACAGGTCTATGAAAAGGGCAACACAATGCTGCCTTTTGTCAATGCAATTTACAATGTCATTTACCACAAAAGAAACAGCAGATGTAGTGCAATGATCTGACCTGAAACCAGACTGAGTTGTCATAGTAACAACGGGTGTGTGGCTGATTGGTGGTGGTGCTCGTGCTTCCTATCACTCAGATGTTATGTAGCAAGCTAAGGTGACAACACTTTTATAGCACAAAGGATAAGATGATCCAACTGTCAAAATGAGTCCTTTTTAGCAAGCCACAACAGTCAACTATCTACTGTAGTTAGGTAGCTGTTTAGCTTTATAGCAAATTCACAAATTTGTTTGTAAAACAATAACAAGCTAGTTAGCTACAACATGTTCTGGTCAAACTGTCAACAGTGTAGCAAGCAAGCAACAAGACTTGCCAAATGACAGTCCAAAAATTACTTGAGGGTAGATAATTCAGATTTGACCATTCAGGCACAAGTCGCATGGCCAGGAATCAGATTCGTATCTGATTTCAAACCACCTATGAAGGTGGTTTGAAATGTGGCTTGAAATATCTGATTGCATGTGTTTTGTGGCTGTTCAGACTGCAGGAAACAGAACAGATTCAAATCAGATTGGGAAAAAAAAGATTTGAGTCAGATCAAACTGTGAACAAGGTTTTAGAATAGATTTTGAAGCTAGAAATTATCTAAACTCGAGACTTGATGAAAGATTATTTAATTGTCGCTAAGCAAGACAGTTTAGAGATTGGAAGATAATTATTCATGTCAGAGGCGTAACCACCAACATTTGAAGTCGGAAGTTTACATACACTAAGGTTGGAGTCATTAAAACTCATTTTTCTACCACTCCACAAATGTCTTGTTAACAAACTATAGTTTTGGCAAGTCGGTAAGAACATCTCCTTTGTGCATAACATAAGTCATTTTTCCAACAATCGTTTACAGACAGATTATTTCACGTATAATTCACTGTATCACAATTCCAGTGGGTCAGAAGTGTACATACACTAAGTTGACTGTGACTTAAACAGCTTGGAAATTTCCAGAAAATTATGTTATGGCTTTAGAAGCTTCTGATAGGCTAATTGACATGATTTGAGTCAATTGGAGCTGTACCTGTGGATGTATTTCAAGGCCTACCTTCAAACTCAGTGCCTCTTTGCTTGACATCATGGGAAAATCAAAATCAGCCAATATCTCAGTAAAAAAAATGGTAGACCTCCACATGTCTGGTTCATCCTTGGGAGAAATTTCCAAATGCCTGTAGGTACCACGTTCATCTGTACAAACAATAGTACGCAAGTATAAACACCATGGGACCACGCAGCCATCATACACTCAGGAAGGAGACGCATTCTGTCTCCTAGAGATTAACGTACTTTGGTGCGAAAAGTGCAAATCATTCCCAGAACAACAGTAAAGGACCTTGTGAAGATGCTGGAGGAAACAGGTAAAAGTATCTATATCCACAATAAAACAAGTCCTATATCGACATAACCTGAAAGGCCGCTCAGCAAGGAAGAAGCCTCTGCTCCACAACTGCCATAAAAAAAGCCAGTCTACGGTTTGCAACTGCACATGGGGACATAAATGGTACTTTTTGGAGAAATGTCCTCTGGTCTGATTAAACAAAAATAGAACTGTTTGGCCATAATGACCCTCGTTATGTTTGGAGAAAAAATGGGAATGCTTGCAACCCGAAGAACACCATCCCAACCGTGAAGCATGGGGGTGGCAGCATCATGTTGTGGGGGTGCTTTGCTGCAGGAGGGACTGGTTCACTTCACAAAATAGATGGCATCACGAGGTAGGACAATTAGGTGGATATATTGACGCAACATCTCAAGACATCAGTCAGGAAGTTACAGCTTGGTTGTAAATGAGTCTTCCAAATGGACAATGACCCCAAGCATAATTACAAAGTTGTGGCAAAATGGCTTAAGGACAACAAAGTTAAGATATTGGAGTGGCCATCACAAAGCGCTGACCTGAATTCTATAGAAAATTTGTGAGCAGAACTGAAAAAGCATGTGTGAGAAAGGAGGCCTACAAACCTGACTCAGTTACACCAGCTCTGTCAGGAGGAATGGGCCAAAATCCACCCAACTTATTGTGGAAGCTTGTGGAAGGCTATCCAAAACGTTTGACCCAAGTTAAACAATTTAAAGGCAATGCTTCCAAATACTAATTGAGTCTAAACGTCTGACCCACTTGGAATGTGATGAAAGAAATAAAAGCTAAAATAAATCATTTTATCTACTATTATTCTGACATTTCACATTCTTAAAATAAAGTGGTGATCCTAACTGACCTAAAACAGGGATTTTTACTAGGATTAAATTGTGGGAATTGTGAAAATCCAATTAAATACAGATTAAATGTATTTGGCTAAGGTGTATGTAAACTTATGTAAACTTAAGGTGTATGTAAACAACTGCATGTAGAGAGGGAGTTCATGGGCAGCTTTTCAGACTCTAGGGATAGCATCATATATAATTGTCAGGTTAAACATATGTGTCAATGTTTCTACAATTAGGCAGAAAGCTGAAGCAAGAAAGGATCAAGCAAATCAGCCCAAATTGATTTGTTTTACTTCAATCTTAAGCAGGGCATCTAGCACATCACAAGTAGATACTTGTTCAAATGGAAACAAAGATTCACTAGAAGTTGACAGATCTTCCGTCATGCCAACTGGAGGCTTGGAGAGGGAAGAGCAGTCTATTGATCGTCCAGGGACAATTAAACCACCTATTCTTTAAAAAAATGTGCCGGTTGAGAATTTTTGTTGTTGATTGAAAGCATCACTTATCTAAAGATGCACATTCCCAAGATGCATATGGAGGTAGGGAAATGTGTGAAAGCCATCCCATGGATAGTGTTTCAAACCAGGGGAGGCTGAGTGTGAGAGCATCATCCCTCCTCCTCTCTCTGGAGAAGAGTTTAACCTATAATAACCTATTTCAGACTAAAACAAGTGCTATATTTGTTGTGAACCCCACAGATCAAGGATTACCATGTGAACAATAACATAATTCACTGTACTTAACATAATCCACTGTCTGTACATTATCCTACAGTATGGGCTGAGTTCTGGATTCTGTAGATTCTGTAGAGACCAAGGCCAGTGTAGTTGGCACACACACAGACGCTCACAGACACACAGAGACGCACACACACACACACCATTGACAACTATGTGCTGTTTTCAAGTGATTGTTAAATAAGTGTTATACCTATTTGGTTTTAATATTGAAGAGAATAGTCAGAACTACACATCTCTGATCATTCCACATTTATCTGTGTCATCAGAGTTATACAGCAAGTAAGTGTTTTGTTCTATCATCAGAGTTATACAACAAGTAAGTGTTTAGCTCTATCATCAGAGTTATACAACAAGTAACTGTTTATCTCTATCATCAGAGTTATACAGCAAGTAAGTGTTTAGCTCTATCATCAGAGTTATACAACAAGTAACTGTTTATCTCTATCATCAGAGTTATACAGCAAGTAAGTGTTTAGCTCTATCATCAGAGTTATACAACAAGTAACTGTTTATCTCTATCATCAGAGTTATACGGCAAGTAACTGCATGCTTTTCATAATCGGTAAATATCAATTAATCATGTTTTTTCAGATAGGTGAGGTTAGCCAGATCCATTTGGGATGTAGCTAGTTAAGCAAACAACGTGTCATTTAGCTTGCTTCATCAGAGATTTGGCTTTTGGAAACAGCTTGAAATTAGCAAGTCCTCGTCCTGGTAAAGTTGTCAGCCGGACTACTGTCATCACCACTATAGATGGCAGGCAAATCAAACAATATTTTGATATAGCCATCTAGTTTATCCCCTGAACGTTAGCTTGTAAACTAGCCATATTGACCTGGTCTGTTATCTACACTCTTAGAAAACAAAGGTGCAAATTGGAACCATAACGGGTTCTTCGGTTTGTCCCCATAGGGGAAAACTTTTTGTCGCTAGGTTGAACCCTTTGCAGAGCGTTATACCTAGAGTTCTACCTATGTAGGTTTCTACTGAGTCGTACAATGTTGATTAATCCAAAAGGAGTAGGCAAGAGAATGGTCATGGACAGGCAAAAGGTCAAAACCAGATCAGAGTCCAGGAGGTACAGAGTGGCAGACAGGCTCGTGGTCAAGGCAGGCAGAATGGTCAGGCAGGCGGGTACAAAGTCCAGAAACAGGAAAGGGTCAAAACCGGGAGGACTAGAAAAAGGAGAAATGCAAAAAGCAGGAGAATGGGGAAAAACGCTGGTTGACTTGGAAACATACAAGACGAACTGGCACAGAGAGACAGGAAACACAGGGATAACTACAATAAGGAAAATAAGCGACACCTGGAGGGGGTGGAGGCAATCACAGGGACAGGTGAAACAGATCAGGGAGTGACAGAAGTTTGGAACCACCAAGACTCTTCCTAGAGCCGGCCACCCAGACAAACTGAGCAATCGGGGGCAAAGGGCTATGGTCAGGGAGGTGACCAAGACCCCGATGGGCACTCTGACAGAGCTCTAGAGTTCCTCTGTGGAGATGTAAGAACCTTCCAGAAGGATAACCATCTCTGCAGCACTCCACCAATCAGGCCTTTATGGTAGAGTGGCCTGGCGGATGCCACTCCTCGTAAAAGGCACATGACAGCCCGCTTGGAGTTTGCCAAAAGGCACCTAAAGAGTCTCAGACCATGAGAAACCAGATTCTCTGGTCTGGTGAAACCACGACTGAACTCTTTGGTCTGAATGCCAAGCATCACGTTTAGAGGAAACCTGGTACCATCCCAACGGTGAAGCGTGGTGGCAGAATCATGCTGTGGGGATGTTTATCAGCGGCAGGGACTGGGAGACTAGTCAGGTTTGAGGCAAAGATGAACAGAGCAAAGTACAGAGAGATCCTTGATGAAAACCTGCTCCAGAGCTCTCAGGACCTCAGACTGGGGCAAAGGCTTACCTTCCAACAGGACAATGACCCTAAGCACACAGACAAGACAATGCAGGAGTGGCTTCGGGACAAGTCTCTGAATGTCCTTGAGTTGCCCAGCCAGAGCCCAGACTTGAATACGATCTAACCTCTCTGGAGAGACCTGGAAATAGCTGTGCAGCAACACTCCCTATCCAACCTGACAGAGCTTGAGAGGATCTGCAGAGAAGAATGGGAGAAACACCCCAAATACAGGTGTGCCAAGCTTGTAGCGTCATATCCAAGAAGAGTCAATGCTGTAATTGCTGCCAAAGGTGCTTCAACAAAGTACTGAGTTAAGCATCTGAATAATTATGTAAATGTGATATTTCAGTTTTTTTTATTTTATACATAAATTAGCTAACTTTTTCTAAAAACCTGTTTTTGCTTTGTCATTACAGGATATTGAGTGTAGATTGATGAGGGGGAAAAAACAATTTCATACATTTCGGAATACGGCTGTAACGTATCAAACTGTGAAAAATGTCAAAGGTCTGAATACTTTCCAAAGGCACTGTATATCATAAGGCCTTTCTTTGAGGGCATAGCTACACCTTAACTTCAGTGGTGATGAGAAACTTACAGGCCACAGCACGCCTGCAAGTCACATTATGCTGGCTTGCAATGAGATGTTTAATTCCCATTGCAATCCAGCCAGAGATAGGATATCCAACAAGTGGAATTTTTTATCGCCTGCAACCTGCATTCAGAACGACTGACAGAGTAAGGGAGATTGAATACTGAGACAGTCTGAATCATCTAAACTGAGTAACGGGTGCAATAAGTACAACTGCCTACAGATTGGATTCATTTAGAATTTGTAATTATTTATCTTGGTGTACCATAACATTTATCAACCAATCATTGTACATGCAAAAACACATATATTAAAACAAAGAATTCTGAAAACCACCCTCCAATAGAACGTGCTGGGAAATGTGATATGTGTTTCTATGTTGAACCCTTCTTGCCTTTCAAAGAATCATCAAATAACTTTTTCTTCCAAAAACAGTTCTTGTGATGTTAAAGGTTCCAGGTAGAATTCTTTGCCTTACAAAGGACCCTTGTGTTCCAAAAAGGGATCTTCAGATCAAAATGGTTCTTGGTAGAACACTGGCCCTTTTGGAACTCTTTTTTCTAAGAGTGTAGCTAGCCAATTTGATGTGGTCCATCAATAAATGTCATGTCTGTCAGCAGCAACCGTCATTAAACGCTTAAAAACAATGTTGAAAACGGGATAATGATACCTAACTTCACTAGGCCGGCTTACGTTGGTTGGAGATAAAGTACATTAGGTCTACTTACCACTAAGTTTAGCCAACTGTACAAAGTTTCTACTGGCCTTGCAAAGTAGACATTATCAGCTAACAGTATATCAGCAAATGAGTCCTTCTGCTGCTTGACAGGAGGAGCCCACAATTATTTTTTACATAAACCACTGATACTCGTCCAGTATAGTTTTGTGACATTGTATTGATAATCTCTATGATCTCTATGCACACCCACACACATGCAGGGGCCAGTGTAGGTGGCTGGTACAGTATAGTAGTGGGAGAAGCATTATTGTTTTCAGTACAGCATTGTGTGTGTGTGTGTGTGTGTGTGTGTGTGTGTGTGTGTGTGTGTGTGTGTGTGTGTGTGTGTGTGTGTGTGTGTGTGTGTGTGTGTGTGTGTGTGCGTGCGTGCGTGCGTGCGTGCGTGCGTGCGTGCGTGCGTGCGTGCGTGTGTGTGTGTGTGTGTGTGTGTGTGTGTGTGCGTGTGTGCGCGTGTGCGTGCGTGCGTGCGTGCGTGTGTGGTCAGCTCAGGATGAGGAAGGTGTGAAGACTAATCCAATAAACTGCAATCAGGGACAGTGTGAGCCAAGTGTTCTGCACGGTCCACACTACTCTGTGTCCCTTTATTTGAGTCCTCATTTTACGTCATTTTCCATACATTTTGTCATCATGCACTTTGCCCCGGCATGTGTGTGTGTATGTTCCTATCTCTACTCCATACCATATTACAGCACTTGCATGCCCAAATAGAAAACTAATCTCCTCCTCTGTCCCTGCACCAGATTTACCACATACTACTCCTCTCACACCCCACTCTCTCTTTTTTCTCTCTCTTTCTCCCTCTATTTCTCTTGTCCACTTGTCCATTTCTCTCCCTCTGGGCTCTGTGGCACACTAAATCAGAGGCTCAGCTACCTTGTCATCCTGCGATTACCTGCAGGAAAATAAAGTGACTGCAAAGGGAGGCAAAAAGAGGCTTTAAACACCAAATCATACAAGGACGACCGCAGGGCCACTAGGCTCTCTCTCCACTGGTCACATGCACTCACTCACACACTCGCACGCTCGCACGCACGCACGCACACACACACACACACACACACACACACACACACACACACACACACACACACACACACACACACACACACACACGCACACACACAAACCCGCACAAGTCGCCTACACATCTGAAGCCATTCTGTACCCCAGCAGCACCACTAACAGACACGGCTGGCTCCACTACAATGGGCTGTGTGTAGATGATGGGGCTTTCTAGGTAACACTGCCTACGTGATTTCTCTTTTAAAGAGGCCCAGACCACCTACCTGCTTCGATGCTAATCGCAGCTAAACTGCTAGACCCGCGACTCCGGTGTGCTCCGTATCTGATCAACCCAGAGGGTAATCACTCAACGCACATTTCCAGCTAAAGCTACCATGCAAGAGCAATTTCCCAGCTTTTCCCGTCCCAGCATCCGCCATGGCACACTATAGCAGGCTGCTACAACCTCTGTCTGCATCACAAATGGCACCCTGTTCCCTATATAATGCACTACATTTACCAGAGCCCTATGGGCCCTAAGTAGGGAGTAGGGTGTAATTTGACACTCACCCTCTGTGGTAGCGAGTGGTAGGTTGATAGTGGTGTGACCCTGCTCCCCGAGCACAACTGAAATGGAGTCAAGGGGGAAGGAATACAATAGAATTTTAACTGTGACATTGGCCAATTGGGGAGATGAATGTGTTGTGTTGTTGTTGTATTATTTGTACCGGGTGATTTAGGAGCCGCTGACCTGGGGAGGGGAGAGGAAATAGAATGAGTGATTCCAGGAGAAGAAATGGAGAGAGAGAGAGAGAGATATGAAGAATTAGGAGAGGGAGAGAGAGATTTGAGGAATGAGGAGAGGGAGAGAGAGCGAGATATGAGGAATGAGGAGAGGGAGAGAGATATATGAGGAATGAGGAGAGGGAGAGAGAAATGGATATGAGAAATGAGGAGAGGGAGAGAAATATGAGGAATGAGAAGAGGGAGAGGGAGAGAGGGAAGGTGGAGAGAAGCAGGAGAGAGAGTGATAGAGAAGGTGAAAGGACAGAGGAGTGTGTTGCTGATATACAGATTTTTTTCTCAAGTACCACATTCTATCTCTCTCCCCTTGCTCTCTGTCCTCTTCTTCCCCTTAGAATGCAACATTGTTGTCTCCAACTGCCCCCCACCTCCTCTCCTCCACTCTGCTGTATACTTCCACCACAGCACCAACGGCGGCAGTGCTCCTGTAGCTATCTGTCAAACTGCTACTGCCCTCATCATCACGGGGTCCTGCCTGATGTCTGTGTGATTATAGCTGACCAGTGCAATGCCTGACCTCAACTCAGCGCTCTACTCACACTGATACCTGTCCTGAGAGAGGTGTGTGAGTGTCTGTTTGTTTGTGCAACCTAGCCTGATGCCCATGCCTCTGATGGCAGAGCGGAGAGATCAGCAGAGAGCAAACAATGGTATCTGCACATGTAGGGCTGACCATCTACTCAACCTATCTCGCACTCAGTCACTCCATGAGCAGCTGGGGTTGCTGGGCCATATCTTATATGGCTCAAATGTGGCTCATGATTTGTAAGCTATAGCCTAGTAGTGCAGTGCAATGCAAAAGTATTCATCCCCCTTGTAAATTTTTACTATTTTGTTGCATTACAACCTGTAATTGAAATTGATTATTTGGATTTCATGTATTTTACATACACAAAATAGTCCAAATTGGTGAAGTGAAAAAAATAACTTTAATAAAATGTAAATAAATTAAAACTTAAAAGTGGTGCGTGCATATGTATTCACCCCCTTTGCTATGAAGCCTCTAAATAAGATCTGGTGCAACCAATTACATTCAAAAGTCCCAGAATTAGTGAAATAAAGTTCACCTGTGTGCAATCTAAGTGTCACATGATCTGTCACATGATCTCAGTATATATACACCTGTTCTGAAAGGCCCCAGAGTCTGCAACACCACAAAGCAAGGGGAACCACCAAGCAAGCGGCACCATGAAGACCAAGGAGCTCTACAAACAGGTCAGGGATAAAGTTGTGGAGAAGTACAGATCAGGGTTGGGTTATATAAAAATATCAGAAACTTTGAACATCCCACGGAGCACCATTAAATCCATTATTAAAAAATGTAAAGAATACGGTACCACAAAGAAACCTGCCAAGAGAGGGCCGTCCAGCAAAACTCACGGATCATGCAAGGAGGGAATTAATCAGAGAGGCAACAAAGATACCAAAGATAACCCTGAAGGAGCTGCAAAGCCCCAGAGCGGAGATTGTAGTATCTTAAGCCATACACTCCACAGAACTGGGCTTTATGGAACTGTGGCTAGAAAAAAAAGACATTGCTTAAAGAAAAAAAACAAGCAAACACATTTGGTGTTCACCAAAAGGCATGTGGGAGACTCCCAAACATATGGAAGAAGGTACTCTGGTCAGATGAGACTAAAATTGAGCTTTATAGTCATCAACAAAAACGCTATGTCTGTCACAAAGCCAACACCTCTCATCACCCCGAGAATCTCATCCCCATAGTGAAGTATGGTTGTGGAAGCATCATACTGTGGGGATGTTTTTCATCGACAGATACTGGGATACTGGTGGATGGCTCTAAATACAGGGAAATTCTTGAGGGAAACCTGTTTCACTCTTCCAGAGATTTGAGACCTTCCAGCAGGACAATGACCCTAAGCATACAATTGAGTGGTTTCAAGGGAAACATTTAAATGTCTTGGAATGGCCTAGTCAAAGCCCAGACCTCAATCCAATTGAGAATCTGTGGTATGACTTAAAGATTGCTGTACACCGGCGGAACCCATCCAACTTGAAGGAGCTGGAGCAGTTTTTCCTTGAAGAATGGGCAAAAATCCCAGTGGCTAGATATGCCAAGCTAATAGAGACATACCCCCAAGAGACTTGCAGCTGTAATTGCTGCAAAAGGTGTCTCTACAAAGTATTGACTTTGGGGGGGTGAATAGTTATGCAGGCTCAAGTTTTCTGTTTTTTTTGTCTTATTTCTTTTTTGTTTCACAATAAAAATTATTTTGCACCTTCAAAGTGGTAGGCATATTGTCTAAATCAAATGATACAAACCCCCCAAAAAATCTATTTTGATTTCAGGTTGCAAGGCAAAAAAAGGGGGGGTGTCAAGGGGGTGAATACTTTCGCAAGCCACTGTGCATGTTTTACTTCTGCACCTGCATTTGCGGTGAAGCAACTTTGGCCTACACTTTCATGAATCTATTTAACACAAAGTGTGTCTGTTTTCTATCATGTGTCTTTGGCTGTATATTTGCTTAATGTATTTATAATAATCACATTGCTGAAAGACCAGGCAATAGGAGGTTTGAGTGATTGCCTTACACGTCAATCTACATCTTATCTAACCTTATAAGTAATTCTGACACACACACACACTCTATCGCTCACCCTCACTCTTTCTCTCTCTCTCTCTCTCTCTGACTCTGAGATGAGATGTGCTTTGCTTTGCATGAATTGATAGTTTTTAATGTATTTCACTACACTGTAAAAATAAATCTGTAAATCTTACAGTAAATTACTGGCAGCACAATAGCCAGTAGGTTACTGTACATTTCAAGGTCCTAAACGACATCATAACCGCCATCCCTGAGACACTACTGTGCAGCCGTATTAATCGACCTGGCCATTGACTCTGTCAATCATCACATTCTTATTGGCAGACTCTACTCTACGCAGACGACACCATTCTGTATACTTCTGGCCCCGCTTTGGACACTGTGTTAACTAACCTCCAGACGAGTTTCAATGCCATACAACTCTCCTTCCGTGGCCTCCAACTGCTCTTAAACACAAGTAAAACTAAATGCATGCTATTCAACCGATCACTGCTTGCACCTGCTCGCCCGTCCAGCATCACTACTCTGGACGGCTCTGACTTAGAATACGTGGACAACTACAAATACCTAGATGTCTGGTTAGACTGTAAACTCTCCTTCCAGACTCACATTAAGCATCTCCAATCCAAAATTAAATCTAGAGTTGGCTTCCTATATCGCAACAAAGCATCCTTCACTCATGCTGCCAAACATACCCTCGTAAAACTGACCATCCTACCGATCCTCGACTTCGTTGATGTCATCTATGAAATAGCCTCCAAAACTCTACTCAAGAAACTGGATGCAGTCTATCACAGGGCTATCCGTTTTGTCACCAAAGCCCCATACACTACCCACCATTGTGACCTGTACGCTCTCGTTGGTTGGCCCTCGCTTCATACTCATCGCCAAACCCACTGGCTACAGGTTATCTACGTCTCTGCTAGGTAATGCCCCGCCTAATCTCAGCTCACTGGTCACCATAGCAGCACCCACTCGTAGCAAATGCTCCAGCAGGTATATCTCACTGGTCACCCCCAAAGCCAATTCCTCCTTTGGTCGTCTTTCCTTCCAGTTCTCTGCTGCCAATGACTGGAACGAACTGCAATTTCAGTTCAATTGGTACAGCATTCTAACTAACAGGTCCAACAAATATAGCCATGTACAAGGCACGAATCAAATAAACTCAGCAAAAAAAGAAACATCCCTTTTCAGAACCCTGTCTTTCAAAGATAATTCGTAAAAAATAAGGGTTTAAACACTGTTTCCATGCTTGTTCAATGAACCATAAACAATTAATAAACATGCACCTGTGGAACAGTCGTTTAGACAATAACAGCTCACAGACGGTAGGCAATTAAGGTCACAGTTATGAAGACTTAGGACACTAAAGAGGCCTTTCTACTGACTCTGAAAAACACCAAAAGAAAGATGCCCAGTGTCCCTGCTCATCTGCGTGAACATGCCTTAGGCATGCTGCAAGGAGGCATGAGGACTGCAGATGTGGCCAGGGAAATAAATAGCATTGTCCGTACTGTGAGATGCCTAAGACAGCGCTACAGGGAGACAGGACAGACAGCTGATCGTCCTCGCAGTGGCAGACCACGTGTAACAGCACCTGCACAGGATCGGTACATCCGAACATCACACCTGCGGGACAGGTACAGGATGGCAACAACAACTGCCCGAGTTACACCAGGAATGAGCCCTAGGACCATGCCCCAGGAATACCTGACATGATGACTACTTGCTGTCCCCAGTCCACCTGACTGTGCTGCTGCTCCAGTTTCAACTGTTCTGCCTTATTATTATTCGACCATGCTGGTCATTTATGAACATTTGAACATCTTGACCATGTTCTGTTATAATCTCCACCCGGCACAGCCAGAAGAGGACTGGCCACCCCACATAGCCTGGTTCCTCTCTAGGTTTCTTCCTAGGTTTTGGCCTTTCTAGGGAGTTTTTCCTAGCCACCGTGCTTCTACACCTGCATTGCTTGCTGTTTGGGGTTTTAGGCTGGGTTTCTGTACAGCACTTTGAGATATCAGCTGATGTACGAAGGGCTATATAAATAAATTTGATTTGATTTTGATTTGAATGCACAATCCCTCCATCAGTGCTCAGACTGTCCTCAAT
Source organism: Oncorhynchus clarkii lewisi (assembly GCF_045791955.1). NCBI lineage: Eukaryota > Metazoa > Chordata > Actinopteri > Salmoniformes > Salmonidae > Oncorhynchus > Oncorhynchus clarkii. Next base: position 31,228,820 of record NC_092169.1, on the reverse strand, counting down.
AGGCTGAGAAAGGCTGGACTGAGGGCTTGTAGGCCTGTTGTAAGGCAGGTCCTCACCAGGCAACAACGTCGCCTATGGGCAAAAATCCATCGTCGCTGGACCAGACAGGACTAGCAAAAAGTGCTCTTCACTGACGAGTCGCGGTTCTGTTTCACCTGGGGTGATGGTCAGATTCGCGTTTATTGTCAAAGAAATGAACGTTACACCGGGATAGATTTGGAGGAGGAGGGTCTGTCATGGCGGTGTGTCACAACATCATTGGACTGAGCTTGTTGTCATTCCAGGCAATCTCAACACTGTGCATTACAGGGAAGACATCCTGCTCCCTCATGTGGTACCCTTCCTGCCAGGCTCATCCTGACATGACAATGCCACCAGCCATACTGCTGGTTCTGTGCATTGTTTTCTCTGAGACAGGAATGTCAGTGTTCTGCCATGGCCTGCGAAGAGCCCAGATCTCAATCCCATTGAGCAGGTTAACCATAAAAGGTTTTAGAATGCCAGTCTGATCTGTTCCCTGTTACATTTAATTGTTAGGTAACTACTTCCACATCTCACATAAATTGGTACTGAATTCTCACTAATGGGTGCAGCAAACATAGCCTCTTACAAGGCACGCCTTAAAATATGTTAATGATCAGAAATTGTTTCGCCGCCCAGAACATTTTCCCACAATGCACCATAATTCACAGTATTCTGCTGTAAATATACAGCAAAACAGATAATACAGTACTTTACTGTAAAATGGTATTGTAAACTGGACAATGTGATACAGCCTGGCATGCATAACAACAACTTAGCAACTATTGTTTTCACAGTGCTGCATTTCTGAACATAGCGTGTGTGTGTCAGAGTGAAAGGCTTGATGTAATGGCGTGCTGTTGCCCATATTCTTGTGGAAAAGCAAAGAGTCAGCACTTAACACACACACACACACACCACGGCATGACACACACCACGGTCTGACACACACACACACACCTGAGGGGAGGCAGGCTGGCACCCATTGACGGATCATTAGACCTCTATGTTTGTGTCTCTGTGTCTTTCTCTCCTCTGTTTCTTTTTCATGTCATTCCAACTCACTATCTTTCTCTCACTCTGTCAATTACCATAATTTTTCTCTCCATCTCTTTAAATCATTTTCATCTAGCTCTCTCTCTCTTTCTAGCCCCGTTTATACCTGGTGCTAACATGTGTCCCTTGTCCTGATCTTGTCCACATTATGATTGTGCCCACATTTTTAGACAGGTATAGATGAATAAAATATGCATTGTGATCTGATTGTGATCAGATCTTCCTGACCACCTCAGGCATGCATTGTGTCTGGATATTTTACAAGTGTATACATATCTGGACAGTGAAATCATTTAAATCATAATTATACCGGCCTTCAAAATAATTGACAAGTTGCACCACTGACGTATGGCATATTATGTGTCTTAAAATAAATTAATAAATATAATTTAAAATACATATCTGTCAAATAATTTGCATACAGGTACATCTGCACACAGTGGTCAGATAAGAGACATTTTAATTCCTTTGAATTTCTACAGAATCAGAGGGAGAGCCAAAGAACAGGAAAGAGAGTGAATGAAGGACAAATATATATATATATATATACACTGCTCAAAAAAATAAAGGGAACACTTAAACAACACAATGTAACTCCAAGTCAATCACACTTGTGTGAAATCAAACTGTCCACTTAGGAAGCAACACTGATTGACAATAAATTTCTCATGCTGTTGTGCAAATGGAATAGACAACAGGTGGAAATTATAGGCAATTAGCAAGACCCCCCCAATAAAGGAGTGGTTCTGCAGGTGGTGACCACAGACCACTTCTCAGTTCCTATGCTTCCTGGCTGATGTTTTGGTCACTTTTGAATGCTGGAGGTGCTTTCACTCTAGTGGTAGCATGAGACAGAGTCTATAACCCACACAAGTGGTTCAGGTAGTGCAGCTCATCCCGGATGACACATCAATGCGAGCTGTGGCAAGAAGGTTTGCTGTATCTGTCAGCGTAGTGTCCAGAGCAGGAGGCGCTACCAGGAGACAGGCCAGTACATCAGGAGACGTGGAGGAGGCCGTAGGAGGGCAACAACCCAGCAGCAGGACCGCTACCTCCACCTTTGTGCAAGGAGGAGCAGTAGGAGCACTGCCAGAGCCCTGCAAAATGACCTCCAGCAGGCCACAAATGTGCATGTGTCTTCTCAAATGGTCAGAAACAGACTCCATGAGGGTGGTATGAGGGCCCGACTTCCACAGGTGTGGGTTGTGCTTACAGCCCAACACCGTGCAGGACGTTTGGCTTTTGCCAGAGAACACCAAGATTGGCAAAATTGCCACTGGCGCCCTGTGCTCTTCACAGATGAAAGCAGGTTCACACTGAGCACATGTGACAGACGTGACAGAGTCTGGAGACACCGTGGAGAACGTTCTGCTGCCTGCAACATCCTCCAGCATGACCGGTTTGGCGGTGGGTCAGTCATGGTGTGGGGTGGCATTTCTTTGGTGGGCCGCACAGCCCTCCATGTGCTCGCCAGAGGTAGCCTGACTGCCATTAGGTACCGAGATGAGATCCTCAGACCCCTTGTGAGACCATATGCTGGTGCGGTTGGCCCTGGGTTCCTCCTAATGCAAGACAATGCTAGACCTCATGTGGCTGGAGTGTGTCAGCAGTTCCTGCAAGAGGAAGGCATTGATGCTATGGACTGGCCCGCCCGTTCCCCAGACCTGAATCCAATTGAGCACATCTGGGACATCATGTCTCGCTCCATCCACCAACGCCACGTTGCACCACAGACTGTCCAGGAGTTGGCGGATGCTTTAGTCCAGGTCTGGGAGGAGATCCCACAGGAGACCATCCACCACCTCATCAGGATCATGCCCAGGCGTTGTAGGGAGGTCATACGGGCACGTGGAGGCCACACACACTACTGAGCCTCATTTTGACTTGTTTTAAGGACATTACATCAAAGTTGGATCAGCCGGTAGTGTGGTGTTCCACTTTAATTTTGAGTGTGACTCCAAATCCAGACCCCCATGGGTTGATAAATTTGATTTCCATTGATAATTTGTGTGTGATTTTGTTGTCAGCACATTCAAAAAAGTAGTTAAGAATATTTCATTCATTCAGATCTAGGATGTGTTATTTTAGTGGTCCCTTCATTTTTTGAGCAGTGTATATATATATATATATATATATAGAGAGAGAGAGAGAGAGAGAGAGAGAGAGAGAGAGAGAGAGAGAGAGACAACAGCACAATTAGACCCAACCAAATCATGAGAAAACAAAAAGATAATTACTTGACACATTGGAAAGAATTAACAAAAAAACAGAGCAAACTAGAATGCTATTTGGCCCTAAACAGAGAGTACACAGCGGCAGAATACCTGACCACTGTGACTGACCCAAAATTAAGGAAAGCTTTGACTATGTACAGACTCAGTGAGCATAGCCTTGCTATTGAGAAAGGCCGCCGTAGGCAGACATGGCTCTCAAGAGAAGACAGGCTATGTGCTCACTGCCCACAAAATGAGGTGGAAACTGAGCTGCACTTCCTAACCTCCTGCCCAATGTATGACCATATCAGAGAGACATATTTCCCTCAGATTACACAGATCCACAAAGAATTCGAAAACAAATCCAAATTTGAAAAACTCCCATATCTACTGGGTGAAATTCCACAGTGTGCCATCACAGCAGCAAGATTTGTGACCTGTTGCCACGAGAAAAGGGCAACCAGTGAAGAACACACACCATTGTAAATACAACCCATATTTATGCTTATTTATTTTATCTTGTGTCCTTTAACCATTTGTACATTGTTAAAACACTGTATATATATATATAATATGACATTTGTAATGTCTTTACTGTTTTGAAACCTCTGTATGTGTAATGTTTACTGTTAATTTTTGTTGTTTTTCACTTTATATTTTCACTTTGTATGTTGTCTACCTCACTTGCTTTGGCAATGTTAACACATGTTTCCCATGCCAATAAAGCCCTTGAATTGAATTGAATTGAATTGAGAGAGAGAGAGAGAGAGAGAGAGAGAGAGAGAGAGAGAGAGAGAGAGAGAGAGAGAGAGAGAGAGAGAGAGAGAGAGAGAGAGAGAGAGGTGATGATGATAATTCTTTAAAGAGATGGAGGGAAAATAATGGTAATTGACAGAGTGAGAGAAAGATAGGGAGCTGGAATGACATAAAAAAGAATCTGAGGGTAGCAAGACAGAGACAGTGACAGAGATACAGAGAGACAGTGACAGAGAGACAGTGGCAGAGAGACAGTGGCAGAGAAAGAAGTAGCAAGGAAGGGGGACAAAGTGCTATATAAGTCCCATGTATTATTATTATTATTATTACTATTATTATTAGAGATAAAAAGGTAAATAATGAGTAAATGAGGGACAAAGAAAGAGAGAACAAGACAGAAGAATTAGGGAAAGAGAAAGAATCAAGAAAGAGACAGAATGAAGGATGGACAAATAAAGAGGGAGAGAGGGAGTGATTGAAAAAGGGGGTGGGTATCTGTCACTTTCTATTTAAGTGGTGGTTTCACGCCACACGGGGCTAACGGACAAACAATCCATCCTTGTTTACCCTGCTCAATGTCAATCACACACACACACACACACACACACACACACAAACACAGACACACACGCGCACACACAGCTCAATGCCAATCACAGTGGATTGGAGGGAATTGGATTCTCGATCAGACCGGAGGTGAATTATTTTATTTTCAATTTGAAGGAGCACATTAACAGTCTTTTTCTGTCCTTCTTTGTTTCTCTTTGTTTCTGTCCTGCTTTGCTTCCCCTGCTCTGGGAGTTTTTGACTGGAGGTGAGGAGGGTGAGGGAGATGAGACCATAGAATTACATATTAGAGTAATTTGTCAGGATCTCTGTTGTTGAGACACATATACTTTTTTATATTCACACAATGGGACGCCAATTGACTCTCAGCCAATCTCACATCTACAAAATAAACAGAACTTTCAGGCAACTAGTGTACCTGATTTTGACACAGCCTCAAAAGTAACTAATGTTTACTTGACTGCTGTGAAACTAAGCTAATAATCCGCTAGTTGAGGACAAGTTCTCGTTTGCAACTGCGACCTGGCCAAGATTAAGCAAAGCAGTTCAACACATACAACAACACAGAGTTACACATGGAATAAACAAATTTACAATCAATAATACAGTGTAAAAAAATCTATATACAGCATGTGGAAATGAGGTAGGATAAGAGAGGTAAGGCAATAAATAGGCCATGGTGGCGATGTAATTACAATATAGCAATTAAACACTGGAATGGTAGAATGTGCAGAAGATGAATGTGCAAGTAGAGATACTGAGGTGCAAAGGAGCAAGATAAATAAACAAATACATTATGGGGATGAGGTAGATTGGATGGGCTATTTAAAGATGAGCTATGTACAGGTGCAGTGATCTGTGAGCTGCTCTGACAGCTGGTGCTTAAAGCTAGTGAGGGAGGTAAGAGTCAGTGAGATATACCTGTGAGATATACCTACTGGAGCACGTGCTACGGGTGGGTGCTGCTATGGTGACCAGTGAGCTGAGATAAGGTGGGGCTTTACCTAGCAGAGACTTGTAGATGACCTGGAGCCAGTGGGTTTGGCGACGAGTATGAAGCGAGGGCCAGCCAACAAGAGCATACAGGTTGCAGTGGTGGGTAGTATATGGGGCTAGTACATCGACTGCATCCAATTTGTTGAGTAGAGTGTCGGAGGCTATTTTGTAAATGACATCGCCGAAGTCGAGGATCAGTTGGATGGTCCGTTTTACGAGGGAATGTTTGGCAGCATGAGTAAAGGATGCTTTGTTGCGAATTAAGAAGCTGATTCTAGATTTAATTTTGGATTGGATATGTTTAATGTGAGTCTGGAGGGAGAGTTTACAGTCTAACAAGGCACCTAGGTATTTGTAGTTGTCCACATATTCTAAGTCAGAACCGTCCAGAGTAGTGATGCTGGACGGGCGGGCAGGTGCGGGCAGCGATCGATTGAAGAGCATGCATTTAGTTTTACTTGCATTTAAGAGCAGTTGGAGGCCACGGAAGGAGAGTTGTATGGCATTGAAGCTCGTCTGGAGGTTAGTTAACACAGTGTCCAAAGAGGGGCCAGAAGTATACAGAATGGTGTCATCTGCGTAGAGGTGTACCAGAGATTCACCAGCAGCAAGAGCAACATCATTGATGTATACAGAGAAGAGAGTCGGCCCGAGGATTGAACCCTGTGGTACCCCCATAGAAACTGCCAGAGGTCCGGACAACAGGCCCTCCGATTTGACACACTGAGCCTATCAGAGAATAGTAGTTGGTGAACCAGGCGAGGCAATCATTTGAGAAACCAAGGCTGTTGAGTCTGCCAATAAGAATGTTGTTATTGACAGAGTCGAAGGCCTTAGCCAGGTCGATGAATACGGCTGCACAGTAATGTCTCTTATCGATGGCGGTTATGATATCGTTTAGGACCTTGAGCGTGGCTGAGGTGCACCCATGACCAGCTCTGAAACCAGATTGCATAGCGGAGAAGGTACGATGGGATTCGAAATGGTTGGTAGTCTGTTTGTTAACTTGGCTTTCGAAGACCTTGGAAAGGCAGGGTAGAATAGATATAGGTCTGTAGCAGTTTGGGTCTAGAGTGTCTCCCCCTTTGAATAGGGAGATGACCGTGGCAGCTTTCCAATCTTTGGGAATCTCAGATGATACGAAATTAAGGTTGAACAGACTAGTAATAGGGGTTGCAATAATTTCTGCAGATAATTTTAGAAAGAGGTGGGTCCAGATTGTCTTGCCCGGCTGATTTGTCCAGATTTTGCAGCTCTTTCAGAACATCAGCTGGATTTGGGTGAAGGAGAAGTGGGGGAGGTTTGGACGACTTGCTGTGGAGAGCGCAGGGCTGTTGACTGGGGTAGGGGTAGCCAGGTGGAAAGCATGGCCAGCTGTAGAAAAGTGCTTATTGAAATTCTGAATTATTGTGGATTTATCGGTGGTGACAGTGTTTCATAGCCTTAGTGCAGTGGGCAGCTGGGAGGAGGTGCTCTTATTCTCCATAGACTTTACAGTGTCCCAGATCTTTTTGGAGTTTGTGCTACAGGATTCAAATTTCTGCTTGAAAAAGCTAGCCTTAGCTTTCCTAACTGCCTGTGTATATTTGTTCCTAATTTCCCTGGAAAGTTGCATATCATGGGGACTGTTCGATGCTAATGCAGAACGCCACAGGATGTTTTTGTGCTGGTCATGTGCAGTCAGGTCTGGAAAGGACCAAGGGCTATATCTGTTCCATGTCCTACATTTTTTGAATGGGGCATGCTTATTTAAGATGGTGAGGAAGGCTATTTTAAAGAATAACCAGGCATCCTCTACTGACGAGATGAGGTCAACATCCTTCCAGGATACCCGGGCCAGGTCGAATAGAAAGGCCTGCTCGCTGAAGTGTTTTTGGGAGTGTTTGACAGTGATGAGGGGTAGTCATTTGACCGCAGACCCATTACGGATGCAGGCAATGAGGCAGTGATCGCTGAGATCTTGGTGTATTTGGAGGGCAAATTGATATCTATGAGGGTACCCGTGTTTACGGATTTGGGGTTGTACCTGGTGGGTTCATTGATAATTTGTGTGAGATTGAGGGCATCAAGCTTAGTTTCTAGAATGGCCGGGGCGTTAAGCATGTCACAGTTTAGGTCACCTAGCAGCACGAGCTCTGAAGATAGATGGGGCAATCAATTCACATATGGTGTCCAGGGCACAGCTGGGGGCAGAGGGTGGTCTATAGCAAGCGGCAACAGTAAGAGACTTGTTTCTGGAAAGATGGATTTTTAAAAGTAGAAGTTCGAATTGTTTTGGTACAGACCTGGATAGTAAGACAGAACTCTGCAGGCTATCTCTGCAACAGATTTTAATACCGCCCCCTTTTGCAGTTCTATCTTGTTGGAAAGTGTTATAGTTAGGGATGGAAATTTTAGGTTTTTTGGTAGACTTCCTAAACCAGGATTCAGACACGGCTAGGACATCCGGGTTGGCAGAGTGTGCTAAAACAGTGAATAAAACAAATTTAGGGAGGAGGCGAGGCTTCTAATGTTTACATGCATGAAACTAAGGCTTTTACAGTTACAGAAGTCAACAAATGAGAGCACCTGGGGAGTATGAGTGGAGCTAGGCACTGCAGGGCCTGGATTAACCTCTACATCACCAGAGGAACAGAGGAGGAGTAGGATGAGGGTACCGCTAAAGGCTATCAGGACTGGTCTTTTAGTGTGTTCAGAGCAGAGAGTAAAAGGAGCAGGTTTCTGGGCATGAGAGAATAGATTCAAGGTAAAATGTACAGACAGAGGTAAGGTAGGATGTGAGTACATTGGAGGTAAACCTAGGCATTGAGTAATTATGAGAGAGATATTGTCTCTAGAGACGTTTAAACCAGGTGATGTCACCGCATATGTGGGAGGTGGAACTAAATTGTAGGTTAAGGCATATTGAGCAGGGCTAGAGGCTCTACAGTGAAATATGACAATAATCATGGCGATTCAGACAGCTAGCAGGCCGGGGCTAGCAAGCTAGCAGACCGGGGCTAGCAATCTAGCAGACCGGGGCTAGCAAGCTAGCAGAAGGGCCATAGAGGAACGTCTCGATTGAGGAAAGTCTGTTTTGGCCTCCGCGTGCGGTGACGTCGATAGACCAGTCGTGAGGGATTAGTAGGGTTCCGAGTAGCAGAGGGGTCCAAGTCCAATTTGCAAAATAGGTGTAGTGGCCCAAGAAATTGGCCGATGGATTTATACAGCTAACAGTTTAATATGCTCTAGCCAGCTAGCAGCTAGCAGGCCGCGGCTAACGGATGGGCATTCATTGGACGGCGCGATGTAGAGGACAGTTGAGTACCCCCTCGAGTAGATTTCGTCGTAGTCCAGTCGTGAAGGATCAGCGGGGTTCCGTACCCGTACCGGCAGTAAAAGGGGTCTGGGTATTGTAGCCCAGGAGTGGCTGATGGGCCTCTTTAGCTAGCCGGGAGAAAGGACCTAGCATGGGCTATCTCCAGGCTAATTGGTGCTCGCTCCGACGTTAGCCAGTACTCAGATAGCAGCTAGCTAGCTGCGAAGATCCAGGTGAAAATGTCCAGAGCTTGCGGTAGGAATCTGGGGATATGGAGAGAAAATAGGTCCGGGATGCTCTGGTTTGAGTCGCGTTGTACAAACTGGCGAGAGCTTTCCGAGCTAAAGGTTAGCTGATGACCGCTAGAAGTGGTTAGCTGACTACTAGCTAGTAGCTAGTGAGCTGGCTAGCTTCTGTTGGGGGATTCCGGATTCGAGGTGAATAATACTTTAGAAAAAAACAGATCCACACCACGTTGGGTGAGGGGGGTTGCAGGAGAGTGTTTTGAAGTTGAGTTTTAGAAAAAAATATTAAAAAGATATTAGAAGAAAAAAAGGTCGGGTCGGGTGAGCAGACATTTGACTGTAAGGAATTCTAGGTCGGGTGAGCAGACATTTGACTGTAAGGAATTGTAGGTCGGGTGAGCAGACATTTGACTGTAAGGAATTCTAGGTCGGGTGAGCAAACATTTGACTGTAAGGAATTCTAGGTCGGGTGAGCAGACATTTGACTGTAAGGAATTCTAGGTCGGGTGAGCAGACATTTGAATGTAAGGAATTCTAGGTCGGGTGAGCAGACATTTGACTGTAAGAAATTCTGGTCAGGTGAGCAGACATTTGACTGTAAGGAATTCTAGGTCGGGTGAGCAGACATTTTACTGTAAGGAATTCTAGGTCGGGTGAGCAGACATTTGACTGTAAGGAATTCTGGTCAGGTGAGCAGACATTTGACTGTAAGGAATTCTAAGTCGGGTGAGCAGACATTTGAATGTAAGGAATTCTAGGTCGGGTGAGCAGACATTTTACGGTAAGGAATTCTAGGTCGGGTGAGCAGACATTTGACTGTAAGGAATTCTAGGTCGGGTGAGCAGACATTTGACTGTAAGGAATTCTAAGTCGGGTGAGCAGACATTTGAATGTAAGGAATTCTAGGTCGGGTGAGCAGACATTTGACGGTAAGGAATTCTAGGTTGGGTGAGCAGACATTTGACTGTAAGGAATTCTAGGTCGGGTGAGCAGAAGGACTTGAGTTGTATGTTGTTATGATTACACCAAGAGTTGTTAATCAAAAAGCATACACCCTTCCTCCCGCCCTTCCTCTTCCCAGAGAGGTGTTTAACTCTGTCGTCAAGATGCATCGAGAAGCCCGGTGGTTGAACCGATTCCGACAACATATCCAGAGAGAGCCATGTTTCCGTGAAACAGAGAATGTTACAATCTCTGATGTCTCTCTGGAAGGCAACCCTCGCTCTAATTTTATCTACCTTGTTGTCAAGAGACTGGACATTGGCGAGTAGTATACTCGGGAGCAGAGAGCGATGTGCCCGTTTTCAAAGCCTGACCAGAAGACAGCTCCGTCTGCCCCTTCTGCGTCGCCATTATTTTCGGTCAGCTGCTGGGGTTAGATCCATTGTCCTGGGTGGTGGGCTGAAGAGAAGATCTACTTTGGGAAAGTCGTATTCCTGGTCACAATGTTGGTAAGTTGACGATCTTATATCCGTTAGTTCTTCCCGACTGTATATAACAAGACTTAAGATTTCCAGGGGTAACAATGTAAGAAAAAATACATAAAAAACCAAAATACTGCATAGTTTTCTAGGAACGCGAAGCGAGGAGACCATCTCCATCTCACCTCATGTAGGGAATAGGGTGGCGCAGGCGAAAGACAAAGGCCAAGAGAAAGAACGAGCAAAAGAGCAGAGAGAGAAACTGTTAGAGAGATTGAGAAAGAAATGATCGGCCAAACAGAGAAAAGAGGTGGAGGAAGGACAGCATAGAAGCAGTAAAAGACAACCTTACTTGAGAAATTGCCGGCACTCACAATGGAAGGGCTCTCAAGATGTTTTCAAAGTGTTCTCACAAACACGGATGTTACACTTGGCTGGCTCTTACAGCCCACTAGTAACGTTCTCACAGCCCTCTCATTACATTCCTACATCGTTCTTCCTTTCCCTGTCACATCAGAATAGACACACACATGCGCGTGCACAATCCCGGGATACACACACCCTTTCCGACCTACACCCACGTTGTTGTTTAACAGGATGGATTGTCTAAATAACAGAGGGAGAGTGGGTCGGAACGACGGTAAATAAACAACCAATGACAGGGAAAGAAAATATTAATATCCATAAGAGTTCTGTCATACCCAGGGTCTGCATGGTTTCCCTTGCTGCCTCTAGGAGGCTGCTCTGCATCTCAAATGGCATCCTTTACCTTTTGAGTGTTTGAATTGTACAAGATTAATGTTTGAATTGTACCAGATAAATGTTTGAATTTTACCAGATAGGGGTTATTTGGCTTGTAAACATAGTAGAACCCTTTTTGATGCTATATAGAACACTTTTTTGAATGTTCAATAAAGAACCTTGCTCCTAAGGTTCTATAAAGAACCATTAAAAAAGGTTCTGTATAGCACCCCAACAAATGTCTGCGATGGTTACAACCCTTTTTGGGGCTATATAGTACCCTTTCATATGGTTCTTCATATAACCTTTATGGAGAATCTTTCTATATAGAACCTTTCTCAATCGTAAAGGTTCTTTGTAGATCCTTTTGAAGAACCATACAGGGTTTTTTATTCTGGCCAGTCATATTATATTGTTAATATTTCATCGGGGTTGTGATTGTGATAATTGATTAGTTGTATCAAGTGAACTACCTCTGGAACAGCTGGGGGTCCCTGAGGAGAGAATTGAAAACCACTGGCATAACGCAGGTTCTCTGGAACCCTGCAAGCAGTGGTGTAAAGTACTTAAGTCAAATTGTTTATTAAAGTACTACATAAGTAGTGTTTTGGGGTATCTGTACTTTACTTTACTATTTATATTTTTGACAACGTTTAGTTTTACTACACTACATTCCTAAAGTAAATAGTGTACTTTTTATTCCATACATTTTTTCCTGACACCCAAAAGTACTCGATACATTTTGAATGCTTAGCAGGACAGGAAGATGGTCCAATTCAAGCACTTTTCAAGACAACATCCCTGGTCATCCTACTGCCTCTAATCTGGCGGACTCACTAAACACACATAGTTTGTTTTTATGCCTGAGTGCTGGAGTGTGCCACTGGCTATTCGTACATTAAAATAACAAGAAAATGGTGCAGTCTGGTTTACTTAATATAAGAAAAATTGTAAAAACTTAAGGAAGTTTCGCTGTAATTTTATAAATGGTGACAGATCATTTCTTTGTTCGACAGGGTGGGATCTTTTTGTGTCAGAAAAATTTATCATGCGGTAAACCTTTAAGCGCAAATATTTATTTAATAAACATCATATCGAAGTCAATTTGGAGTCACGCGATTATATGGTGTGTGGTCCTCCCACTACGAATCGGGAAACCATGCAGTTTATTGGGCTAGGTTTTTATTTAACTTGGCAAATCAGTTAAGAAAAATCTTATTTACCATGACAGCCTACCCTGGCCAAACCCTAACAACGCTGGGCCAATTGTGCGCAGCTCTATGGGACTCCAATCACAGCTGGTTGTGCAACAGCCTAGCATTGAACCAGGGTATGTAGTGACCCCTCTAGCACTGAGATGCAGTGCCTTAGACCACTGCACCACTCAGGAGATACAGATGAAATAAGTTATGATGAATTTCGCAGGGTGGTGAAAGTGTAGTTATGAGCTTGATGTTCGTTTCCAATAATTATCGAGATCTTATTCTGGTGTCATAATGATCCATAATAATCTCATCATGTAGACTAGACAACCCGCACAGCCTACCTGCACTGAATCTGCGAGCTGATGGCTAAAGCGCAGGTGCCAAGACCAGAGTAGGCACTTGCTATTATAATGCAACAGTTTTTGTGACAAAACTATCGATTTTAATTTAATGCTTGTAATTGTTAAGGACTGGAAAGTTTTTCAGGATAAGAAAGAAACAGAATGGAGCTAAGCACAGGCAAAATCCCAGAGATAAACCTGGTTCAGTTCGCTTTCCACCCGAAACTGGGAGAGGAATTCATATTTCATCAGAGTTGCTTACCAAATCAAATCAAATCAAATCAAATGTATTTATACAGCCCTTCTTAAATGAGCTGATATCTTAAAGTGCTGTACAGAAACCCAGCCTAAAACCCCAAACAGCAAGCAATGCAGGTGTAGAAGCAAGGTGGATAGGAAAAACTCCCTAGAATGACCAAACCCTAGGAAGAAACCTAGAGAGGAACCAGGCTATGAGAGGTGGCCAGTCCTCTTCCGGCTGTGCCGGTTGGAGATTATAACAGAGCATGGCTAAGATGTTCAAATGTTCATAAATTACCAGCATGGTCAAATAATAATAATCACAGTAGTTGTCGAGGGTGCAACAGGTCAGCACCTCAGGAGTAAATGTCAGTTGGCTTTTCATAGCCGATCATTGAGAGTATCTCTACCACTCCTGCTGTCTCTAGAGAGTTGAAAAAAGCAGGTCTGGAACAGGTAGCACGTCCGGTGAACAGGTCAGGGTTCCATAGCCGCAGGCAGAACATTTGGAACTAGAGCAGCAGCACGGCCAGGTGGACTGGGGACAGCAAGGAGTCATCATGCCAGGTAGTCCTGAGGCATGGTCCTAGGGCTCAGGTCCTCCGAGAGAGAGAAAGAAAGAGAGAATTAGAGAGCGCATACTTAAATTCACACAGGACACCGGATAAGACAGGAGAAGTCCTCCAAATATAACAAACTGACCCTAGCCCCCTGACACATAAACTACTGCAGCATAAATACTGGAGGCTGAGACAGGAGGGGTCAGGAGACACTGTGGCCCCATCCGATGATACCCCCAGACAGGGCCAAACAGGAAGGATATTACCCCACCCATTTTGCCAAAGCACAGTGTGACCGCATACGTGTAGGTATGTACGGCAGGACAAATTAGAGAGATAGGTAGGAGCAAGCCCATGTAATGCTTTGTAGGTTAGCAGTAAAACCTTGAAATCAGCCCTTGCATTGACAGGAAGCCAGTGTAGGGAGGCTAGCACTGGAGTAATATGATCAAATGTTCTGGTTCTAGTCAGGATTCTAGCAGACGTATTTAGCATTAACTGAAGTTTATTTGGTGCTTTATCCGGGTAGCCGCATTGCAGTAGTCTAACCTAGAAGTAACAAAAGCATGGATAAATTTTTCTGCATTATTTTTGGACAGAAAGTTTCAGATTTTTGCAATGTTACGTAGATGGAAAAAAGCTGTCCTTGAAACAGTCTTGATATGTTCGTCAAAAGACAGATCAGGGTCCAGAGTAACGCCGAGGTCCTTCACAGTTTCATTTGAGACAACTGTACAACCATTAAGATTAATTGTCAGATTCAACAGAAGATCTCTTTGTTTCTTGGGACCTAGAACAAGCATCTCTGTTTTGTCCGAGTTGAAAAGTAGAAAGATTGCAGCCATCCACTTCCTTATGTCTGAAACACAGGCTTCTAGCGAAGGCAATTTTGGGGCTTCACCATGTTTCATTGAAATGTACAGCTCTGTGTCATCCGCATAGCAGTGAAAGTTAACATTATGTTTTCGAATGACATCCCCAAGAGGTAAAATATATAGTGAAAACAATAGTGGTCCTAAAGCGGACCCTTGAGGAACACCGAAATTTACAGTTGATTTGTCAGAGGACAAACCATTCACAGAGACACACTGATATCTTTCCGATAGATAAGATCTAAACCAGGCCAGAACTTGTCCATGTAGACCAATTTGGGTTTCCAATCTCTCCAAAGAATGTGGTGATCGATGGTATCAGATGCAGCACTAAGGTCTAGGAGCACAAGGACAGATGCAGAGCCTCGGTCTGCATTAATTTACCACCTTCACAAGTGCTGTCTCAGTGCTATGATGGGGTCTAAAACCAGACTGAAGCATTTCGTATACATTGTTTGTCTTCAGGAAGGCAGTGAGTTGCTGCGCAACAGCCTTTTCTAAAATCTTTGAGAGGAATGGAAGATTCGATATAGGCTGATAGTTTTTTATATTTTCTGGGTCAACGTTTGGCTTTTTCAAGAGAGGCTTTATTACTGCCAATTTTAGTGAGTTTGGTATACATCCGGTGGATACAGAGCCGTTTATTATGTTCAACGTAGGAGGGCCAAGCACAGGAAGCAGCTCTTTCAATAGTTTAGCTGGAATATGGTCCAGTATGCAGCTTGAAGGTTTAGAGGCCATGATTATTTCATCATTGTGTCAAGAGATATAGTACTAAAACACTTGAGTGTCTCTCTTGATCCTAGGTCCTGGCAGTTTTGTGCAGACTCAGGACAACTGAGCTTTGAAGGAATAAGCAGATTTAAAGAGGAGTCCGTAATTTGCTTTCTAATAATCATGATCTTTTCCTCAACGAAGTTCGTGAATTTATTACTGCTGAAGTAAAAGCCATCCTCACTTGGGGAATGCTGCTTTTTAGTTACCTTTTCGACAGTATCAAAAGTAAATTTTGGATTGTTCTTATTTTCCTCAATTAAGTTGGAAAAATAGGATGATCGAGCAGCAGTAAGGGCTCTTCGATACGGCACGGTACTGTCTTTCCAAGCTAGTCGGAAGACTTCCAGTTTGGTGTGGCACCATTTCCGTTCCAATTTTCTGGAAGCTTGCTTCAGAGCTTGGGTATTTTCTGTATACCAGGGAGCTAGTTTCTTATGAGAAATGTTTTTTAGTTTTTAGGGGTGCAACTGCATGTAGGGTATTGCGCAAGGTTAAATTGAGTTCCTCAGTTAGGTGGTTAACTGATTTTTGTCCTCTGACGTCCTTGAGTAGACAGAGGGTGTCTGGAAGCGCATCAGGGAATCTTTGTGTTGTCTGTGAATTTATAGCACGACTTTGATGCTCCTTGGTTGGTGTCTGAGCAGATTATTTGATGCAATTGCAAACATAATAAAATGGTGGTCCGATAGTCCAGGATTATGAGGAAAAACATTAAGATCCACAACATTTATTCCATGGGACAAAACTAGGTCCAGAGTATGACTGTGACAGTGAGTATGTCCAGAGACATGTTGGACAAAACGAGTCGATGATGGCTCCGAAAGCCTTTTGGAGTGGGTCTGTGGACTTTTCCATGTGAATATTAAAGTCACCAAAAATGTGAATATTATCTGCTATGACTACAACGTCCAATAGGAATTCAGGGAACTCAATGAGGAACGCTGTATATGGCCCAGGAGGCCTGTAAACAGTAGCTATAAAAAGTGATTGAGTAGGCTGCATAGATTTCATGACGAGAAGCTCAAAAGACGAAAACGCAATTTTTTTTGTAAATTGAATTTTGCTATCGTAAATGTTAGCAGCACCTCCGCCTTTGCGGGATGCACGGGGGATATGGTCACTAGTGTAACCAGGAGGTGAGGCCTCATTTAACACAGTAAATTCATCAGGCTTAAGCCATGTTTCAGTCAGGCCAATCACATCAAGATTATGATCAGTGATTAGTTCATTGACTATAATTGCCTTTGAAGTAGGGGATCTAACATTAAGTAGCCCTATTTTGAGGTATCACAATCTCTTTCAATAATGACAGGAATGGAGGAGGTCTTTATCCTAGTGAGATTGCTAAGGTGAACACCGCCATGTTTAGTTTTGCCCAACCCAGGTCGAGGCACAGACACGGTCTCAATGGGGATCGCTGAGCTGACTACACTGACTGTGCTAGTGGCAGACTCCACTAAGCTGGCAGGCTGGCTAACAGCCTGCTGCCTGGCCTGCACCCTATTTCATTGTGGAGCTAGAGGAGTTAGAGCCCTGTCTATGTTGGTAGATAAGATGAGCGCACCCCTCCAGCTAGGATGGAGTCCGTCACTCCTCAGCAGGTCAGGCTTGGTCCTGTTTGTGGGAGGAGCAGAAAACAGCTTTCAACCAGCGATTGAGTTGTGAGACTCCTCTGTAGAGCTCATCACTCCCCCTAACTGGGAGGAGGCCAGAGACTCTGCTGTAGACCTCATCACTCCCCCTAACTGGGAGGGGGCCAGAGACTCTGCTGTAGAGCTCATCACTCCCCCTAACTGGGAGGGGGCCAGCGACTCTGTTGTAGAGCTCATCACCCCCTTAACTGGGAGGGCGCCAGAGACTCTGCTGTAGAGCTCATCACTCCCCCTAACTGGGAGGGGGCCAGAGATAATTACTCAATGCCGACACATCTTTCTAGCTGATTTACACGCTGAAGCTATGTTGCACTTGGTGACATCTGACTGTTTCATCCTAACATCGTTGGTGCCGACGTGGATAGCAATATCTCTATACTCTCTACACTCGCCAGTTTTAGATTTAGCCAGCACCATCTTCAGATTAGCCTTAACATCGGTAGCCCTGCCCCCTGGTAAACAGTGTATTATCGCTGGATGATTCGTTTTAAGTCTAATACTGCGGGTAATAGAGTCGCCAATGACTAGGGTTTTCAATTTGTCAGAGGTAATGGTGGGAAGCTTCGGCGTCTCAGCTTAATGGGGAAAACCGGTTGAAAGTTTCTGTCGGCTGAATGAGCGACACCGGTTGAGCATTCCTACAGCATTTCCCTCCAGAAACAATGAGAAAGTTGTCCGGCTGCGGTGACCGTGCGAGGGGATTTATACTAACGTTACTATCTGTACTTACTGGTGGCACAGACGCTGTTTCATCCTTTCCTACACTGAAATTACCCTTGCCTAACGATTGCGTTTGAAGCTGGGCTTGCAGCACAGCTATCTTCGCCGTAAGGCGATCGTTCTCCTGTATATTATGAGTACAGCGACTGCAATTAGAAGGCATCATGGTAATGTTACTACTTAGCTTCGGCTGTTGGAGGTCCTGACGAACCACGTCCAGATAAAGCGTCCGGAGTGAAAAAGTTGAATGAAAAAAAGTTGAGTGATGGAAAAACCAAAAATATAAACAGTAATTAAAAAGTAAAAACCATAAAGTTGTCAGCTAGCAAAGTATGGTTGGTAAAAAAAACTACAAAACGCACAGCAACACGTAAACAAGTCTGCAAGTTGTGACCGGAAATGGCGTCAGCAAATGGTGGAAAATGTAGGAAAATTAGTGGAAGGCTTCACATTGTCACATACACATGGTTAGCAGTTAGCAGATGCAAATGTGAGTGTAGCGAAATGCTTGTGCTTTTAGTTCTGACAGTTGAGTAATATCTAACAAGTAATCTAACAATTACCCAACAACTACCTAATACACACAAATCTAAAGGGGTGAATGAGAATATGTACATCTAAGTATTTGGAATGGCGGGTAACCTAGTGGTTAGAGTGTTGGGCTAGTAATTGAAAGGTTGCAAGATCAAATCCCCAAGCTTACAAGGTAAAATTATGTCAGCCTGTCCCTGACCAAGGTAGGTACACTACTGTTCCTAGGCCATCATTGAAAATAAGAAATTGTTCTTAGCTGACTTGCCGAGTTAAATAAAGGTACAAAAAAATGACTGAGTGGCATAGGCAAGGTGCAATAGATGGTATAAAAGTATACATGAGATATGGAAACATAACTAAAGTTGCATTATTTAGAGTGCATTGTATAAAGTGACTGGTGATCCATTTATTAAAGTGGCCAGGGATTGGGTTTCAATGTAAGCAGCAGCCTCTCTGAGTTGGTGATGGCTGTTTAGCAGTCTGATGGCCTTGAGATAGAAGCTGTTTTTCAGTCTCTCGGGCCCAGCTTTGATGCACCTGTATGAACAGGCAGTGGCTCAGGTGGTTGATGTCCTTGATGATCTTTTTGGCCTTCCTGTGACATCGGTTTACCAAGAAGACAGTGAATGTTCTTGAGTGGCCGAGTTACTAAAAAATCTAATTGAAAATGTATGGTAAGACCTGAAAATTGTTGTCTAGCAATGATCAACAACCAATTTGACAGAACTTAAAGAATTTTTATGTGAATAATGGCCGAATATTGCACATCCAGGTGTGGAAATCTCTTAGAGACTTACCCAGAAAGACCCAGAGCTGTAATCACTGCCAAAGTTGCTTCTACAAAGTATTGCCTCTGGAGTGTGAATACTTACGTAAATTAGATATTTCTGTATTTTGTTTTCAATACATTTGAAAAATATTCTAAAAACATGTTTTTACTTTATCATTATGCTGGTATGCTGGTGTGTTGGTATTGGGTGAGAAAAAAACTGATTTAATTCATTTTGAAATCAGGCTGTAGCACAACAACATGCTGAATAAGTCAAGGGGAATGAATACTTTCTGAAGGCACCTATATACAACACGTCCATATGGAACATTATACAGTAAACTCAAACTCCCATGATACATAAAACATGCAGACAGTCAGTTAACAGAAAAATCTCATTGGAGTTGTAGTTTGTTCAGTGTGATGGACTCATCTGCATGTTTTCTCATGGTCTCACCGTCCTGGCTGTGTGGCTGTTGATTATACATCTTGGCCTCAGGGCCTTAGGTCATAAAGACAGAGAGCAAGTTTATTGCACGATCATAATGAACACACACTCACGCACGGACACGCATGCAGTCACAGAAACACAATTAAAGAGAAGTAGCTTGGCCCAAAGTCTAGTTAAAGCTAGTGTGGTAGCAGCAAGGCTCCTCAAGCCTCTCTCTGGGTGTACAAAATGTAATCCTATTGCCTACATAGTCCACTACTTTTGACCAGAGTCTCTGGTCAAAAGTAGTGCACTATACATGGAACAGAGTGCCATTTGGGATAGCCTATGTCTCTTTGACTCATTTGGGCTCCTGTGTGGTGCAGTGGTCTAAGGCACTGCATCTCAGTGCTAAAGTCATCACTACAGACGCCCAGGTTTGAATCCGGGCTGTGATTGTGAGTTCCATAGTGCGGTGCGCAATTGGACCAGCGTTGTCTGGGATTGGCAGGTGTAGGCCGTCATTGCAAATAAGAATTTGTTCTTAACTGACTTGTCTAATTAAATAAAGGTTACATTTTAATAAAAAAATTGTACTATGAGCCACTTGTTATTCCTCTCTCTGTTACCATGGAGACCTGCTGTATGGCATGATAGCTTCACCACTGAGGAATATATTCCGTATGTCTTCCCTCTCTGGTCTCTTATTGAAGGAGAAACATATTTAATGAAGGAAAGATGGAAAAGATAGGGGAAGGAAGGAGGAAGTGATGGAGGGAGGAAGGGAGGGAGAGAGGTATACAGAGAAAGAAACGGAGGGAGAGAGAGAGACAAGAGAGAGAGCAGGAGGGAGAGAGAATAGAGAGAGATAGCAGGAGGGTGAGAGAAGAGAGAGAGCAGGAAGTGAGAGAGAGAGAGAGAGAGAGAGAGAGAGAGAGAGAGAGAGAGAGGGAGAGCAGGAGGGAGAGAGAGGAGAGAGAGATCAGGAAGCAGAGAGAGAGTGAGAGAAGGAAGGAGGGAGAGAGGAGAGAGAGAGACAGCGCAAGCCAGGGTCTCTGTGTGTGTCTGTTTTCTAAAAACTGCTTGGCGATGAAAGACCATCTCTCCATCTGGTTTACACTCCTCTACATTTGTTGTTTTGTTTCTTTACTGATCTGCTCTCTTCAGGTAAAAATCTACTGGGACTTTAAGCTCTGAATTCCGAGTGTACGTCCCAAATGGCACTCTACTCCCTATATAGTGCACTACTTTTGACCAGGTCCCATTGGGACAACAGCCTCTGATCACTCAGACAACAGCCTATGATCAAATGAAACATTACATTTTTGTCTTGCTTTTAGGAGAAGAGAAAAACATCCTCAACAGAACCACTGTGGTTTGTGTGTTAGAGGTAGAGAAAGAAGGGTAGAGAGAGAGAGGTAGAGAGAGAGAGGTAGAGAGAGAGCTAGAAAGAGAGAGAGGGGTAGATATAGAGGGAGTGGAAGAGAGAGAGTATTCGAGAGAGAGAGAGAGAGAGACGACGGACAGATGGAAAGAGAGGGAGAGAAAGGAGGGGTGTGTGTGTGTGTGTGTGTGTGTGTGTGTGTGTGTGTGTGTGTGTGTGTGTGTGTGTGTGTGTGTGTGTGTGTGTGTGTGTGTGTGTGTGTGTGTGTGTGTGTGCGTGTGTGCGTGTGTGCGTGCGTGCGTGCGTGCGTGCGTGCGTGCGTGTGTGTGTGAGAGAAAGAGAGAGAGATCTTAAAATCAACCATTAAAGACTACCAGAACCCACTGGATTCTCAAATTACATTGAATGAACTACAGGGCAAAATACAAACCTACCAACCCAAAACGGCCTGTGGCGTTAATGGTATCCTCAATTAAATGATAAAATATACAGACCACAAATTCCAATTGGCTATACTTAAACTCTTCAACATCATCCTTAGCTCTTCCCAAAAATGTGGAACCAAGGACCGATCACCCCAATCCATAAAAGTGGAGACAAATCTGACCCCAATAACTGCCGTGGGATATGCATCAACAGCAACCTTGGGAAAATCCTCTGCATTATCATTAACAGCAGACTCGAACAGTTCCTTAGTGAAAACAATTAACTAAGCAAATGTCAAATTGGCTTTATACCAAATTACCGTACAACAGCCCACGTATTCACCCTGCACACCCTGATTGACAAATTAACAAACCATAGGCAAAGTCTTCTCATGCTTTGTGGATTTCAAAAATTTGGCATGATGGTCTGCTATTCAAATTGATGGAAAGTGGTGTTGGAGGAAAAACTTACAACATTATAAAATCCATGTACACAAACAACAAGTGTGTGATTAAAATTAGCAAAAAACACAAACATTTCTTTCCACAGTGCCATGGGGTGAGACCAGGATGCAGCTTAAGCCCCACCCTCTTCAACATATATTTTAACGAATTGGCGAAGGCACTAGAACAGTCTGCAGCACCCGGCCTCACCCTACTAGAATCTGAAGTCAAATGTCTACTGTTTGCTGATGATCTGGTGCTTCTGTCCCAAAACAAGGAGGGCCAGAAGCAGCACCTAGATCTCCTGCACAGATTCTGTCAGACTTCGGCCCTGAAAGTAAATCTCAGTAAGACAACAATAATGGTGTTCCAAAAAAGATCCATTTGCCAGGACCACAAATACAAATTCCATCTAGACACCATTGCCCTAGAGCACATATAAAAATGTACAATTCCTCAGCCTAAACATCAGCGCCACAGGTAACTTCCACAACGCTGTGAATGATCTAAGAGACAAGGCAAGAAGGTCCTTCTATACCAACACAAGGAACATAAAATTCAACATACCAATTAGGATCTGGCTAAAAATACTTGAATCACTTATAGAACCCATTGTCCTTTATGGTTGTGAGGTCTGGGGTCCGCTCACCATTCAAGAACTCACGAAATCCTCCGTATACAACGTAAAACATCAAATAATGCATGCAGAGCAGAATTAGGCCGATACCCGCTAATGATCTAAAACAGCCGTTAAATTCTACAACCATCTAAAAGGAAACAATTCCCAAACCTTCCATAACAAAACTATAATTATTTGACACATTGGAAAGAATTAACTAAAAAACAGATCAAACTAGAATGCTACTTGGCCCCAAACAGAGAGTACACAGAGGCAAAATACCTGACCACTGTGACTGACCCAAGCTTAAGGAAAGTTTTGACCACAGGAAAAGGGCAACCAGTAAAGAACAAACACCATTGTAAATACAAACCATATTTATGTTTATTTATTTTTCCTTTTGTACTTTAACTATTTGCAAATAATATGACATTTGAAATGTCTCTATTGTAAAGTTTACTGTTAATTTTTTGTTGTTTATTTCACTTTTGTTTATTGTTTATTTCACTTGCTTTGACAATGTTTATTTCCCATGCCAATAAAGCCCTGGAAATTAGTTGAATTAAAATTGAGAGAGAGAGAGAGGCAGGTAGAAAGAGAGATGAAGGAGGGATGGATGAGAGAGAGGGAGAGAAAGGAGAGAGAGGAGTGAGAATGAGAGAGGGATGGAGAGGTCATGTCTTCCTGCTCTCTTCTGTGCCACCTCTCTTCTTCCCTGTGTGTGTGTGTGTGTGTGTGTGTGTGTGTGTGTGTGTGTGTGTGTGTGTGTGTGTGTGTGTGTGTGTGTGTGTGTGTGTGTGTGTGCGTGCCAGTGTTTGTGTGTGTCTGTGTGTGTGTGCCAGTGTTTGTGTGTGTGTCTGTGTGTGTGTGTGCCGGTGTTTGGGTGTGTGGGTATGTGTGTGTGTAATCCTTACCCCTGGCGCAGTCTGTATCCTTTGAAAATGAGCAGAGGTAATCTCCACTGGCAGGAGAGACACAGACAGTGTGGACACGTACTTGTGTGTGTGTGTGTCATCTTTCTATCCCATGTCCTCTATTAGATTGTGAAAGGTTAGGTGGTGTTTGTGATCACTCTGTGTCATGATTAGGCACCACTACCACATGT
Organism: Oncorhynchus clarkii lewisi; assembly: GCF_045791955.1. Taxonomy (NCBI): domain Eukaryota; kingdom Metazoa; phylum Chordata; class Actinopteri; order Salmoniformes; family Salmonidae; genus Oncorhynchus; species Oncorhynchus clarkii. The sequence goes on along the minus strand of NC_092169.1, from coordinate 31,205,429 downwards.
CATCATCACACACTGCAATCTGTTGACACACACACTCACGCACATGCACATACACACACAATGTGCCTGTACATGCGAATGAAACACCTGACACATGAAGCATACATGACAACAAAGCAAATACAACTCTCTGGAAGGAGAGAGTGAGAGTGGAAAGGATGGATGGAGGGAGGGACAGAGAAGGATGAAGGATGAAGAAGGATGAGAAGGATGAAGGGAGGGATTGAGGGAGGTAGAGAGGTATAGTGTGGTAGGGTGAGCAAGGTGGTGTGGTGTGACAGCAGAGTGTCTTTCAATCTGCATCCCAAATGGCACCCTATTCCCTACATAGCGCACAAAGTAGTGCACAATAAAAGGAATGGGGTGCCATTCGGAAATATTGAAGCCAACCTGCTTCTTGTTAACAGGGATTTGTGCCATAGCAGGGGGAAGAGAGGGTTGGAGAGGACGAGAAGTTGAGATACATTGTTAAAAAATAGATGTTACTGAAGTAGAGGTGATCTATTTTCTCTATCCTCTCCTTCTTCTCCTCTCTTCCTGTATATTTCACTCACTCACTCACTCACTCACTCACTCACTCACTCACTCACTCACTCACTCACTCACTCACTCACTCACTCACTCACTCACTCACTCACTCACTCACTCACTCACTCACTCACTCACTCACTCACTCACTCACTCACTCACTCACTCACTCACTCACTCACTCACACACACACACCAGGCAGATCGCTCAAGCTTGACTTCAAAATTGGACATCTGTCCATGTGCTGAGAACGTCGGGAAATCTATTAAGTAAACTTGGGTTATTCTAGGGCATTGTGGACGGGGTTGTGGGATGGGTGTAATCCCATGACTCCGGATTCGAAGGTTGCGTGTTCAATATTTGTTTTAATTCTATCCTACCTTATTCGGAATGAATACCTAAACGTAATGCTTTGACCCTATCAAAAACCTTAACAATTAGCTTTGAAATTTGACTACTTAGAAATGTGAAGTTTGGAGAAATTGAACGATGCTGAGCAGGAGGAGTCAACTGAGGGTGTCAAAAAAGGAATTTTATGTTTGAAGCAACTTCAAAATTAACATCAGAATCTGAAGTCAAATTGATAAAACTGTGAGATCATGTCGCGCACACACACACACATACACAGACACACCATCCCTTCCCCAATATCTGATCTCTGACCTCTTCCTTCTCTCTCTTTACTCATGACCCTGGTGCTCTGTTTCTGTGTGTGTGTCTACAGGTTCAGAGTAAAGAAAGATCCACACCCTTCTGACTCCACCTCACACCCTGACCCTAACAGTGAGTACTACAGTTCATATATCATGGCTGGGATTTTTCTCTATCTGTGACTGGGTTACCATCTGATGTTTCAGAGAGTGTTTCCAAAAGAACTGATGTTGTTGCTGTTGTGTTGTTTTGAGGGCTATAGTTCCAGTAGGCCTAGTTGATACTACTGGGAGGACGGATTGGCATAAATCATTCATTACAATTACAAAATACAACTACGTTTGGCACACCTATATTTTGGGATGTGAATACTTATGTAAATAAGGTATTTGCAGCATGCACTGTATACACATTTTTTTTAACTAAAAAATATTATTTATTTTTTGTATACAGTTCATGTGGAAAGTATGACTTCTTCAGCATTTTGTTATATTACAGCCTTATTATAAAATGGATAACATAAAAAAAATCCTTCATCAGAACCTTTGCTTTGAGCAAAAACCATGCCATTCGGTCAAAGGAATTGTCCGTAGAGCTCCAAGGCACAGATCTTGGGAAGGTTACCAAAAACATTTCCACAGTGGCCTCCATCAATCTTAAAATGGAAGAAGTTTGGAACCACCAAGACACTTCCTAGAGCTGGCTGCCCGGCCAAAGTGAGCAATCGGGGGAATAGGGCTTTGGTCAGGGAGGTGACCAAGAACCAGATGGTCACTCTGACAGAGCTCCAGAGTTCCTCTGTGGAGATAGGAGAACATTCCAGAAAGACAACCATCTCTGCAGCACAGGATCGAGGGAAAGATGAACGGAGCAAAGTACAGAGAGATCGTTGATGAAAACCAGCTGCAGAGCGCTCAGTACCTCAGATTGGGGCGAAGGTTCACCTTCCAACAAGACAACGATCCTAAGCACACAGCCAAGACAACGCAGGAGTGGCTTCGGGACAATTCTCTGAATGTCCTTGAGTGGCCCAGCCAGAGCCCGGACTTGAACTCGATTGAACATATTTCTAGAGACCTGAAAACAGCTCTGCAGTGATGCTCGCTATCCAACCTGACAGAGCTTGAGAGGATCTGCAGAGAATAATGGGAGAAACTACCCAAATACAGGTTTGCCAAGCTTGTAGCGTCATACCCAAGAAGAATAAAGGCGATAAGCACTGCCAAAGGTGCTTCAACAAAGTACTGAGTAAAGGGTCTAAATATTTATGTAAATGTAATATTTAAGTATGTATTGATATTTAGAAAATAAAAAAAATCATTTTCATTTGTGGTATTATGTGTAAATTGATGAGTGAAACAAACAATTGAATTCATTTTGGAATAAGACTGTAACGTAACATAATGTTTAAAATGTCAAGGGGTCTGAATACTTTCCGAATGTACTGTATACTGAACAAAAATATAAACACAACATGTAAAGTGTTGGTCCCATGTTTCATCAGCTAAAATAAAAGATCACAGAAATGCTCCATACGCACAGAAAGCTTATTTCTCTGAAATGTGTATTTCATCCCTGTTAGTGAGCATTTCTCATTTGCCAAGACAATCCATCCACCTGACTGGTGTGGCATACCAAGGTGAATAAACAGCATGCTCATTACACAGGTGCACCTTGTGCTGGGGACAATAAAAGGCCACTCTAAAATGTGCAGTTTTGTCACACAACACAATACCACAGATGTCTTGAGTTTTGAGGGAGTGTGCAATTGGCATGCTGACTGCAGGAATATCCACCAGAGGTATTGCCAGACAATTGAATTTCAATTTATCTCCATTCGCTTCCTCCAATGTAATTTTAGAGAATTTGGCAGTACTTCCAAACGGTCTCACAACCGCAGAACACGTGTATAACGTTGTGTCGGCGAGCGGTTTGCCGTTGTCAACGTTGTTAACGGAGTGCCCCATAGTGACGGTGGGGTTATGGTATGGGCAGGCATAAGCTACAGAAAATGAAAACAATTGCGTTTTACCTATGGCAAATTGAATGCACAGAGATACTGTGAAGAGATCCTAAGTCCTACCGTTGTCCCATTCAACCACCGCCATCACCTAATGTTTCAGCATGATAATGCACAGTCCCATGTTGCAAGGATCTGTACACAATTCCTGCAAGCTGATAATGTCCCAGTTCTTCCATGGCTTGCATACTCACCAGACATTTCACCCATTCAGCATGTTTGGGATGCTCTGAATCAATGTGTATGACAGTGTGTTCCAGTACCCTCCAATATCCTGCAACTTCACACAGCTATTGACGAGGGGCGGGACAACATTCCACAGGCCACAATCAACAACCTGATCAATTCTATGTGAAGGAGATGTGTCGCGCTGCATGAGGCAAATAGTGGTCACAGATACTGACTGGTTTTCTGATCCACGCCCCCTACCTTTTCTTTAAGGTACCTGTGGCCAACAGATGCATATCTCTATACCCTGTCATGTGAAATCCATATGGCTTCATTTATTTATTTCAATTGACTGATTTCCTTATACGAACTGTGACACAGTAAAATCTGTTGAGTTTATATTTTTATTCAGTTATACATATACATTTAGTTAATTTAGCAGATGCAGACTTTTGATACCAATGTAGGGTGAAAGGGCCCCACAAAATTGTGAACCGCTCTAAAGTAATGATATGGATTTTATTTTTTTCATTTTGAAAATACCAATTACAGCTTTCAAAAGTATCTTGTTACAAAATACATTGGAGTGTAGTTCAGCCCAGTGTAATACAACATACAAAAGATTCAGAAGTAGTTAGAATACTTATTTCAAATACTTGTAAGATAGTTAGATCCCTGAATGGCTGACAGGTGTATAAAAATGTTGCACACAGCCATGCAATCTCCATAAACAAACATTGGCAGTAGAATGGCATTACTGAAGAGCTCAGTGACTATCAACGTGGCACCGTTATAGGATGCTACCTCTCCAACAAGTCAGTTCATCAAATTTCTGCCCTGCTGGAGCTGCCCCGGTCAACTGTAAGTGCTGTTATTGTGAAGTGGAAACGTCTCGGAGCAATAACGACTCATCCGCAAAGTCGTTTGCGTGGAGTGCATAAAGACGTCTGTCCTCGGTTGCAACATTCACTACTGAGTTCCAAACTGCCCCTGGAAGCAATGTCAGCACCAGACCTGTTCGCCTGGAGCTTCATGAAATGGGTTTTCATGGCTGAGCAGCCGCACATAAGCCTAGGATCACCATACACAATGTCAAGCGTCGGCTGGAGTGGTGTAAAGCTTGCCACTATTGGACTGGAGCAGTAGAAATGCGTTCTCTGGAGTGATGAATCACGCTTCCCCATCTGGCAGTCCTACGGATGAATCTGTGTTTGGTGGATGCCAGGAGAACACTACGTGCCCCAATGCATAGTGCCATCTAGTGGAGGGAAATCTTAACGCTACAGCATACAATGACATTCTAGACTATTCTGTGCTTCCAACAGTGGCAACAGTTTGGGGAAGGCCCTTTCCTGTTTCAGCATGATAATGCCCTCATGCACAAAGTGAGGTCCATATGGTTTGTTGTGATCAGTGTGGAAGAACTTGACTGCCTTGCACAGAGCCCTGACCTCAACCCCATCTAACACCTTTGGAATGAATTAGAATGCCGACTGCGAGCCAGGCCTAATCACCCAACATCAGTGGCTGACCTCACCAGTGTTCTTGTGGCTGAATGGAACCAAGTCCCTGCAGCAATGTTCCAACATCTAGTGGACAGTCTTTCCAGAAGTGTGGAGGCTGTTATAGCAGCAAAGGGGGGACCAGCTTCATATTAATTGATATTGGAATGAGATGTATGTCGAGAATACTTTTCGTTCATGTAGTGTGTATGTATATGTATACAATATATATATATATAATATATACATATTACTCATTGGAATCTGGGATTGTTTATGCCAGGTGTTCCGAGCTCAATCTGTCTATCCATCTCTCGATCTCTCTTGTGGGAACAGAGAGAGATATAGAGGTTCAGAGAGATGGACAGAGAGAGAGAGAGAGAGAGAGAGAGAGAGAGAGAGATAGAGAGAGACTTAGCTAGATACTACTGTTCCTAAATAGATACTACTGTTCCTAAATAGAGAGACTTAGCTAGATACTACTGTTCCTAAATAGGAAAGTAAAAGAGTTCTCTCCATCTCCCTGGAGCTAAAGTTCAACTGTAATTCACCCTAATAGAAACTAGAGCTGTGTGTGTGTGTGTGTGTGTGTGTGTGTGTGTGTGTGTGTGTGTGTGTGTGTGTGTGTGTGTGTGTGTGTGTGTGTGTGTGTGTGTGTGTGTGTGTGTGTGTGTGTGTGTGTGTGTGTGTAGTCATTCCCCAAGGCTATTGTATGGTAAACACTCTCTGGCAGAGGCTGCAGGAGCATGCCACTGAATACCTATTACATCTATTATATATTGTAATTATTTTATGAGTCAGAAGACACAACTAGGGGTTGAGTTAGTGTAATATATTCTCTTTAGCCTTGCATACAGAAAGAGATATGATGGAATCAGAAAGAGAGAATGATGAATGATACAGAACGAGTGTGTGTGTGTGTGTGTGTGTGTGTGTGTGTGTGTGTGTGTGTGTGTCTGATGCAACATGTTGTAGAAGTCTGATATTGTTAAATTGTTCACTGGTGAATGGGAGAGCTTGGATAACTGAGACCTTTACACACACACACACACACACTGACTTGTATAACTAACCTTGTGGGGGGACACATTTCCGTTCCATTCAAAATCCTATTTTCCCTAACCCCTAAACCTTACCCTAACGCTAACCTTAACCCAAAAACCTAACCCTAACCATATCTCCTAACCATAACCCAAAAACTAACCCGAGCTAATAACCCTAAACCTAATTCTAACCCTAATTCTTTAGAAGACAACACAAGTTCTATTGCAGGTGATTTTCAGAATTGTTTGTTTTAATGCGTTTTTGCATGTTGATAAATTGTATGCTACACAAAGATAAATATAACATATATATATTTTAAACTAATCCAATATGTTAGTAGTTATTGCACCCGTTACTGAGATGGTTGTTCCATCATTGAGATAGTCTCAGTATTCAATCTTCCCTACCCTGGCAGTCATTCTGAATGCAGGTTGCTGGTGATAAAAATGTTCACTTGTTGGATATCCTATCTCTGGCTGGATTCCAATAGGAATTACATGTCACTTTGCAAACCAGCAAAATGTGACTTACAGGCCTGATGTGGCCTTTAAACCAGGGGTTTCCTAACACCACTGTAGTAGGGTATAACTACAGTAGGCCCTTATGACATACATGTATATTTATATAGCAATGCATTTTCATAAATTATTTAATCTTAAAGTCTAATAAGGCTGGTGGGACCATTCATAGGGTTCTAGGAAGAACCTTTAGATGATAAATGGTTCCTGGTAGAATCCTTCATAAAGGGTTTTAGGCAGAACCGTATACAATGGGTTCTATGAAGAACCCTACATGGAGGGTTCTAGGTTGTGATGTTATGGCTGATACCGGAGCTCCAAGTCATGCGTCGTAAATGCTAAGCAGTTTACTTCGAAGCAGTGTGCCGATGCTTGTATCACTTAACCAGAAACACATGGTCAATGACATCTGAAGCTTTGTTAAGTTGAACAACCACCTGATTGGTTTGGTATTGGTTTCTGTAGAAAACAGAAAGGCCTCTCTGTGCACACGCTACCACATGTGCAACGTCATCTATAATAACTTCACTGTTCTAATTTATTTTGACCAGCATGATATCAAAGCCTGGAGTACTGAACATGTTTTAGACACCATGGGCTTGAAATCCTCAATGTTTCAGGAAGCTTAGTATTCCCCATCACTATTTCTAGGTAGAGCGATCTGCAAAGGGTTCTGCCTAGCACCAAAAAGAGTTCCCCTATGGGGACAAACCGAAGAACTCTGTATGCTTTTACATAGTACCTTTTTTTAAAGATGGTAAAAAAAGAGTAATGGGGGTTGGTTGTTGTTGGGAACACTTCAAATTCACCACCTGTTAATGATTCACAGAAACAGAGCTGCTGTGTTCACGTCATTCACCGGAAGTTAATAGAACAATCTATTGCTGCTAGAAGTAGAATGTTTTATTTGACAGATGGGAAAAGGAGAGAAGGTGGGGAAGTTATTGAGGTCAGTGTCAACAAGCTATAACAGTCGCTACAATGATTTCAGCACCATGGATAGCTCCAGTGAAAACCAAGTGTGTGCGCTTTAGTGCTGAGCGATTAACCAACATATCTGTTTTATTTAAATAACATTTAGTTTTAAATAAACTGAGCTGGATGCGCAGCTTCTGTAGAGATAAATTAGATCAAGCCCAAATTGTGCGATGTAGTGTGGAATTGTAATTTCCAACAGGCCAAAATTCGACATAGTTTAGCACAAAAAACCTTGTAAATAACTACAAGGACGATAATCCATTGCGTGCCTGCCTATTTGTCCGGTCTGTGTGGAGCAAACGAGATGATGGAGAGAAGAGAGAACGCTAGATCAAGAGGGATAGAAACAAGTTGGTTCGTGAGGTATCTGTACAGGAAAATACATAATGATTGTTGTGATTGACAGTTGGTATTCAGCAGTCATAAAAGTATGCCTTATTTACTTTGAAGAACTACTAAAATATTGATTTTGTCAGACAGCATTTGCAGCAGCTCTATAGAGATGAGATGGTGACTTACAATTAAATAATAGTCATCAAATAAAACAAATATTTTATTAAAGTAAGGTGGCTAAATCACTTAAAAGTGATAGGCAGTAATGGGTAGTCAGTAGCTATCACGTTCACTTGAATAAATGTCGGACCAAGCTGCAGAGCGATATAGTTTCCACATAATTTATCATAAAGTGAAAAGTTAGCAAAACAAACAATAAACAATAGAACAACGAACCGTGTCTACAGAGATGTTACGTGCACTAACTCTAAACACAATATCCCATAAACACAAGTGGGAAAAACAGCTACTTCAATATGATCCCCAATTAGAGACAACGATTACCAGCTGTCTCTAATTGGGAATCATACAAATCACCAACATAGAAAACAAACTAGAACACCACATAGAAATAAACAAACTAGATCACCCCCAGTCACGCCCTGACCCACTTCACCATAGAGAAACAATGGCTCTCTATGGTCAGGGCGTGACAGTAGCATTATGGTACTTTAATTAATTGTTATATTCTGTTGTTACAGCATTCAACCCAGATAATGCATTCTGCATTTAATGTCTAAAAAATAATTTAAATCTAAAACCGTGATTTTTTTAAAAGACTTCAAAAATAACTAATCGCTCAGCACTAGTGTGCGTGTGTCTTGGGTCGGTGTGTGTGATGGGGAACACATGGTCATTCAATTTTTATCACTGCCCCAGGATAGACACACACACACACACACACACACACACACACACACACACACACACACACACACACACACACACACACACACACACTCTTTGTGTGAATCTTGGCCCCAGGCAAAGTCACGGTCTCTCTGCAGCCTGTGTCCCCTATTATCAGAGGCGATTAGAGCCACTATCAGCCCAGTTACAGTAGACGTTTAACACACAGCAAATTGGCCAGTGTTATCAAATGTTGATTTTTAGTTTAACATTTTTAATGTTGTTTCAGGTGTTAAATTAACACTGTTACTGTTAAATAAACACTCATTTGTGTAAAGAATCCCATTGTTGGTGTTAATAAGCAGTGTTAAACCAAACCGCTACCATCATTATCATATTTCCCGGCATGCTCTATTGCAGGTGGATTTTTATTTATTTTGTTTCAACATCTATGTTTTTCCATGTACATTGATTGATTAATTAATATTATGCTACTCAAATATAAATAACATAGATCTTTCTAAACTATTCCAATCTGTTACTTTACAATCATTACTGATTTGTATCCCTCCAGTTTAAATGGTTTAGGTAGACTCATATCGCAGACTGTCTAACCTGGCAGTCATTCTGAATGCGGGTTGTGGGTGAATAAAAACTACAAATAAGATCATGCAGTATATATTGTTTTTTAATGGATGTAATTTTATTGATAACATATTCGCTTACAATCTCACTTGGTGAGGCTGATTTTGGATGAATGCAACAACCATGACAATGAAATAAAACACAGACAAGAAACCACCTTTCCCAAGCCCTCTCTCCCTCTTTCCCTCCCTCTCTCCCTTTGTCCCTCCTTCCCTATTTTGCTCTCCATGGGAATTTGGTGAGGCACAATCAATTTGCTGTGTGCAGGGCTGTTGTGTCGTGTGTGAATGTGAGAGTGTGTCTGCGTATGTGCGTCTGGGTGTGTGTGGTGTGTGAGCATTGCTCTGCCAGTGATATGATCTGTGCTGTGTGTCTTCCTAGGTCAGAGCAGATACACAGACAAGGTCAGGACTACTGCTGATGGAGAGTTCTCTCTGTCTACACTGAGACACAATCACATCACCCAGCCAGCAGTAAGAAAGGAACAGGAGGGGAAGGGAGAGGAAGGGAGAGAGAGAGGCAGAAGAGGAGGGGAAGAGTTTTCTCTGTCTACGCTGAGATACAATCCCCCAGTCAGCAGAGAGAGAGCGAGAGAGAGAGAGAGAGAGAGAGAGAGAGAGGGGAGGAGGGGGAGGAGTGTTATAGATGGAGAGTGAGAGAGTTGGAGAGAGAGAGAGAGAGAGAGAAGGTGTAGATTTAGTATTTAGTATTTTATTAGGATCCCCATTTAGTGGTGGCTGTGGCTACAGGAAACAAAACATAACATATATTTTTCTGCCATTGTAATCCTTGGGAGGCCGCCTAAGCATTTTTTTCTGGACGCCTAAGTTATCAGTGTAAAATTAAACCAGATATAAAGTATATAGAAAGGATAATGGAGCTGCATTCGGAAAGTATTCAGACCCCTTGACTTTTTACACATTTTGTTGTGTTACAGCCTTATTCTAAAATGTATTAAATAGTTTTTTCCCCTTATCAATCTTCACACAATACCACATAATGACAAAGAAAATACAGGTTTTAGAAATTTCAGGTTCATGATTACCTCCCTGACAAAGGCCCTCCTCCCCCAATTGCTTAGTTTGGCCGGGCGGGCGGGCGGGCGGGCAGGCGGGCGGCCAGCTCTAGGAAGAGTCTTGGTGGTTCCAAACTTCTTCCATTTAAGAATGATGAAGGCCACTGTGTACTTGGCCACCTTCAATGCTGCAGAAATGTTTTGTTACCCTTCCCCAGATCTGTGCCTCGACACAATCCTGTCTCTGAGCTCTATGGACAATAATTGAATCCAGGCTGTATCACATCCAGCCATGATTTGGAGTCACATAGGGCAGCGTACAATTGGCCTAGCGTTGCCCGGGCTTGGCTGGGGTTGGCTGTTATTGTAAATAAGAATTTGTTCTTAACTGACTTGCCTAGTTAAATTAAAATAAAATATGTTTTTATAATAGAATCCTTACAATTACCAAAATAAAATATAGTCAGTCAGGGAGAATGAAAAATTCCCAAAACAACGAATTTAGAAGTAACGATTTTGTTTATTATGTTTGTGCAAAAGAACACTGCAGTAACCATGGACAAATGCATAGAATTGCAGGACATTTGCTTTAAACTCAAACAATTACTCTCACGCCAAGAATAAATTTTGTAGAATTTGAGGAAATTGGCCAAAATATTCAAAAATGGCTCTACATCGACAAGCCTCTAAAATTGTCTCTAAAATCCAGCCGCACACATGGGCCGACCACGCACATTGCCACGCCCCTGCCACTCCACCAGCCATTCCCACCACCTAAGACCCTTTTTGATACAGAAAAAATCCTGAACAAATAGAATACATAGAATATATAATACAATATATAATACAATACAGTATATATAATGCAACGCATAATACAATACATAATACAATACAAAATACAATACAAAATATGTAAAAATGTCTGTGTCTCTTCACAGTCCCTGTTGTGCAGGAAGGTGTTATTTTATCTGGTTTTATTGCTAGCTTCAGTTAGAGTGGCAGAGAGTTTCATGTAATCATGGCTCTATTTCATCCTGTGCATTTCCCAGCCTCTGTTCTGGACCTGGGGGATGTGATGAGACCTCTGGTTGCATGTCTTACTTGAACAGACAGTTCGGTACGTTCAATACATAAACACCTTGCACAAAGACCAATAGTAATGCAATCAATCTCTCCTCAACTTTGAGCCAGGAGAAATCCACATGCATGTCATTGACATTCCCCCTACTTGTAATCTAAGTGCTATATGTGCTGCTCTGATCTGGACCAAATGCAATTTGCCTATGTCCTTCTTTGCCGCACATGACCACACAACTGGGCAGTAGTACAGGTGCCAACAAAACGAGCGCCTGTAGGACCTGTTTGGTTGATTGAGATGTCATGAAAGCAGAGCAATGCCTTATCATGGGCAGACCTCTTCCCATTTTAGCAACCATTGAGTCTATATGTTTTGACCATTACAGCTTGCTATCTAGGGTTACACCCAGCAGTTTAGTCTCCTCAACTTGCTCAATCACCATGTTATTTAATAATAGATTTAGATGAGGTTTATGGCTAAGCGAGTGATTTGTCCCAAAAACAATACTTTTTGTTTTTGAGATATTTAGCACCAGGCTATTGCTAGTTTGCCATTCTAAAACTGACTGGAGCTCTATGTTAAAGGCGTCAGTTGTTAATTTTACTCTGTTGTAGGCGATGTGTATACTGTTGAAGCATCAGTGTTCCTAGACACACAGGCTTTATTCAAGGTCTGTGGAAGGTCATTAGTAAAAACAGAAAACAATAATGGCCCAAGCCAGCTGCCTTGCGGTACACCACACTCAACCGAATTTGCATTAGAGAGGGTTCCATTTAAAGAAACCCCTCTGTGTTCTATTTGATAGGTAACTCTCAATCTATGATAAGGCAGGATGTAAATCCATAATACCTACGTTTTTTTCAGCAATAGGTTATGATCAATGACACCAAAAGCTGCACTGGAGTCTAACAAAACATTTCCCACAATCTTCTTATTATCAATTTCTTTCAGCCTATCATCAGTCATTTGTGTTTGTGCCGAGCACTTTGAGTGTACTTCCCTATAAACATGCTGAAAGTATTTTCCTAATTTGTTCTCTGTGAAATAACATTATATTTGGTAAAAAAAAATAAAAAATCTAAAGTTTGTCGGGAACAGGCTGATTGGTCGACTGGTTGCTTTATTCTTGGGCAGCGGAATGACCTTTGCCTCATTCCAGGCCTGAGGACACATACTGTCTTCTAGGATTAAATTGAAGATGTGGCAAACAGGAATCACAATGTTTTCTGCTACCAACCTCAGCAATTTACAATCCAGGTTGTCGGGACCAGGTGGCTTGTCCTAATTTATAGATAGCAAAGAAAAGTCACCTCTTCCACATCAACTCTGCCGAACTCAAAACTACAGAACTTGTCTTTCATTATTTGGTCAGGTATATGCACGAATATGAGGGCTTAGCATTTGTTGTTTGCATGTCATGCCTAAGTTTGCTATTATTGTCAACAAAAAAAGTTATTGAAGTGGTTAGCAATGTTTAATGGGTTTGTTATGAACAAACCAAGTGCCTCAACGGAGCTGAGTTCACTTTTTTGTCTAGAATTCTATTGAAGGTACTCCAGAAATTTTTACTATCATTCTTTATATAATTTATCTTTGTTCCATAATATAGTTTCTTCTTGTTTTTGTTAAGTCTAGTTAAGTGATTTCTCAATTTACTGTATGTTTGCCTATCTGCTGTGTTGTCAGACTTATTTGATATTCCTTTTGCTGCATCCCTCTCAGCCATACAGTTTTTCAATTATCCATCTATATAACACAACACACTGCGATAACCTTCATCCTCCCCACTGCCGCACCTCACATAGTCAATTCTCTGTCATATACAGAGGTACCATACTCTGGAATTCTTATCTTACAGTGCCAAAACCACATCATCCATCAATAACTTCAAGCGAAGACTAACTCTCACACTGACACACACACATGCACACACACACAGACATATTCAAACATGTTTTTTATTTTATACTGAGTATATCATGTGCAATTATAATTAATAAGCTTAATTTTGTTTAACTGCATTGTTGGTTAGGGCTTGTAAGTAAGCATTTCACTGTTGTATTCGGCGCATGTAGATTTTGTTTAAACTTTCTTTTGTACTTATTTGTGGTGTGGTTTTCATAGGGCTTCCAAGCTCACCTGCACAACTTTTTTTTTACCAGTTTATTTTATCTGTACTGTTTAGTCTTTCACTTATATTCTTTCATGCCAATAAAAACAACTTAAAACCTCATTCATAATGTTTCCATGGGGATTTGTTTCAGTTTCTTGATGGTTGCATGACTATCAGTAACCGGAAGAAGCACTTTCATAAATTCTTCAACTGCAACATCAGGTTGTTCCTCATTATACAAATCAAACCAATAAATTGGTTTCACATCTTTGACATATACATTGGGGCAAAAAAGTATTTAGTCAGCCACCAATTGTGCAAGTTCTCCACTTAAAAATATGAGAGAGGCCTGTAATTTTCATCATAGGTACACTTCAACTATGACAGACAAAATGAGAAAAATCACATTGTAGGATTTTTAATACATTTATTTGCAAATTATGGTGAACAATAAGTATTTGGTCACCTACAAACAAGCAAGATTTCTGGCTCTCACAGACCTGTATCTTCTTCTTTAAGAGGCTCATCTGTCCTCCACTCGTTACCTGTATTAATGGCACCTGTTTGAATTTGTTATCAGTATAAAAGACACCTGTCCACAACCTCAAACAGTCACACTACAAACTCCACTATGGCCAAGACCAAAGAGCTGTCAAAGGACACCAGAAACAAAATTGTAGACCTGCACCAGGCTGGGAAGACTGAATCTGCAATAGGTAAGCAGCTTGGTTTGAAGAAATCAACTGTGGGAGCAATTATTAGGAAATGGAAGACATACAAGACCACTGATAATCTCCCTCGATCTGGGAATCCACGCAAGATCTCACCCCGTGGGGTCAAAATGATCACAAGAACAGTGAGCAAAAATCCCAGAACCACACGGGGGGGACCTAGTGAATGACCTGGAGAGAGCTGGGACCAAAGTAACAAAGCCTACCATCAGTAACACACTACACCGCCAGGGACTCAAATCCTGCAGTGCCAGACGTGTACCCCTGCTTAAGCCAGTACATGTCCAGGCCCGTCTGAAGTTTGCTAGAGAGCATTTGGATGATCCAGAAGAAGATTGGGAGAATGTCATATGGTCAGATGAAACCAAAATATAACTTTTTGGTAAAAACTCAACTCGTCGTGTTTGGAGGACAAAGAATCCTGAGTTTCATCCAAAGAACACCATACCTACTGTGAAGCATGGTGGTGGAAACATCATGCTTTGGGGCAGTTTTTCTGCAAAGGGATCAGGACGACTGATCCGTGTAAAGGAAAAATGAATGGGGCCAGGTATCGTGAGATTTTGAATGAAAACCTCCTTCCATCAGCAAGGGCATTGAAGATGAAACGTGGCTGGGTCTTTCAGCATGACAATGATCCCAAACATACTGCCCGGGCAACGAAGGAGTGGCTTCGTAAGAAGCATTTCAAGGTCCTGGAGTGCCTAGCCAGTCTCCAGATCTCAAACCCCATAGAAAATCTTTGGAGGGAGGTGAAAGTCCGTGTTGCCCAGCAACAGCCCCAAAACATCACTGCTCTAGAGGAGATCTGCATGGAGGAATGGGCCAAAATACCAGCAACAGTGTGTGAAAACCTTGTGAAGACTTACAGAAAACGTTTGACCTCTGTCATTGCCAACAAAGGGTGTATAACAAAGTATTGAGATAAACTTTTGTTATTGACCAAATACTTATTTTCCACCATAATTTGCAAATAAATTCATAAAAAATCCTACAATGTGATTTTCTGGATTTTTTTTCTCATTTTGTCTGTCATAGTTGAAGTGTACATATGATGAAAATTACAGGCCTCTCTCATCTTTTTAAGTGGGAGAACTTGCACAATTGGTGGCTGACTAAATACTTTTTTGCTCCATTGTAATTGGAAAACCTCTTGTAGGATCGCTTATACACAATTTTGGTTCCAGTCTTTGAAAAATATTTTTTCGAGATATGGCTATTATATTTTCATCACTATATCCGATGGGAGTGGATACAGCTTTAGAGCAAATTTTTACAGCATTAGTAAAGATATGGTCAATACATGTATATGATTTAGTTCCTGTTCTGTTTGTAAATACCCTGGTACTGTTGGTTGACTGATAAACCAAACAAGATTGCAGGCATCGGTTACAGTTTAAAACTTATTTTTGAGTGGATAGCTTGATGACAACCAGTCAAAATTACATCTCTGTTGACATCGCATAAATTATTGAATATTTCCCACATATAGTCCAAATACTGACTTTTAGCACTCAGAGATCAAAAGCAACTTCCTACGAGACTAAAATGTTGGTGAGGCAGATGAACCTGTAGCCATATTCCTTGAAAATCATCTGACATGGGATCCTCTCAGCTTAACAGGAATATGACTCTGGACATATACAGTGCATTCAGAAAGTATTCAGACCCCTTGAATTTTACCACATTTTGTTACTTTACAGCCTTACTCTAAAATGGATCAAATAAAAAAAGTCATAATCAATCTACACACAACACCCCATAATGACAAAGCCAAAACAGGTTTTTAGATTTTTTTGCGAATGTATTAAAAATAAAATAAAAAAATATTTACATAAATATTCATACCCTTTGCTATGAGACACCCTAACTTTAGCTCAGTTGAATCCTGTTTCCATTGATCATCCTTGAAATGTTTCTACAACTTGATTGGAGACCACCTGTGGTAAATTTAATTGATTGGACATGATTAGGAAAGGCTGTCTATATAAGGTCCCAATGTTGACAGTGCATGTCAGGGCAAAAACCAAGTCATGAGGTCGAAGGAAAAGTGCCGAGACAGGATTGTCCGTAAAGTGCCGAGACTGGATTGAGTCGAGGCACAGATCTGGGGAAGGGTACCAAAAAATGTCTGCAGCTTTGAATGTCCCCAAGAACACAGTGGCCTCAATCATTCTTAAATGGAATATGTTTGGAACCATCAACTCTTCCTAGAGCTGGCCAAACTGAGCAGTCGGGGGAGAAGGGCCTTGGTCAGGGAGGTGACCAAGAACCCGATGGCCACTCTGAAAGAGCTCCAGAGTTCCTCTGTGGAGATGGGAGAACCTTCCAGAAGGACATCCATCTCTGCAGCACTCCACCAATCAGGCTATCATGGAAGAGTGGCTAGATGGAAGCCACTCCTCAGTTAAAGGCACATGACAGCTCATTTGGAGTTTGCCTAAAGACACCTAAAGGACTCTCAGACCATGAGAAACAAGACTATTTGGTCTGATGAAACAAGATTGAACTCTTTAGCCTGAATGCCAAGTGTTGTGTCTGGAGGGAACCTGGCACCATCCCTACGGTGAAGCACGGTGGTGGCAGCATCAAGCTGTGGGGAATGTTTTTCAGTGGCAGGGAATCGGAGACGAGTCAGGATCGAGGGAAAGATGAACGGAGCAAAGTACAGAGAGATCCTTGATGAAAACATGCTCCACAGCACTCATGACCTCAGACTGGAGGTCATGAGCAGCCAGAGCCCGGACTTGAAGTCGATTGAACATCTCTGGAGAGATCTAAAAATAGCTGTGCTGCGACGCTCCCTATACAACCTGACAGAGCTTGAGAGGTTCTGCAGAGAAGATTGAGAGAAACTCCCTAAATACAATTGTGCCAAGCTTGTAGCGTCATAACCAAGAAGACTCAAGGCTGTAAAAAGTACTTATATAAATGTGATATTTCAGTGTTTTGTTTACTTTTAATTTGTCATTATGGGCTATTGTGAATAGATTGATGAGAAAAAAACAATTTAATCAATTTTAGAATAAGGCTGTGACGTAATAAAATGTATGCACTGTATGTAACTGTCAGATATATAAACATTGCATGCATTCAGAGACACATCAGAGTCTGGCACATACTATTTTAACCAAGTCTCAGTAATTATCCAAACGTCTGCGTTGGTTTGAGAAGCCAGAATTGCAATAAGATACATTTTCCAAATCAAACTTCTGTGTCACGGGTAACTTTGTGCGTGAGGGAAGAATCAGGCGCAGAGAGCATATAGTTCCACAGGAAGATGTGCACTTTTAATATCGCACAGAAAAATAATCCCCATCAAACCAGGGCGCGGAAAATGTGGACCATCCCAACACAACAGGGTAGCAGGTCCAGAGCACGAACACCAAAAAAACATACACACGTAACATAAGAGTAATCCCCCACGAAACAAGGGCGGGTAAACATACTATAAATAAGGAAGCCAATCAAGCACAAAAATAGACAGGTGCAACTAATAAGACAAAACAAACAGACAACGAAAAAGGGATCGGTGGCGGCTAGTAGGCCGGTGACGATGACCGCCGAGCCCCGCCCGAACAGGCAGGAGAGCTAACTTCGGTGGAAGTCGTGACGTTCTGACACTTACATGTCCAAGGCCACAGCTGCTGGATTTCAGATAAGACGGAGTCTCCAAACCGAACATGCTTAAATCAGTAGGTAGCCCTCTATATAAAATAACAATGGGTTTGGCTTGAAATGGTATAAATACAAGATTGCTTAGAACTGTGCTATTTGGTCTATTAATGCAAGACTCAATGGGGGTTACCAGTTGCGGGCAAGGACTATTATCCCATCACTTTTTTACATACCTTTTTGATGTTAGCACTCAGCATCCAAGCTCCTTTCCTGTTCATGTGCAGGCCGTCCCTTTTTAGGAGCTGCGGTCACTCCCAAAACAGATTGAAATTGTCAATAAAATCAAATAATTTTTCAGAGAAGAGTCCTGATTTCATCCAAGAGTCCAGTGCAAATAGCCAGAAGAGATGATCAATTCCACGACCTTGTGTTGGGATAGGCCCAGAATAAACAATCCTCTTGCCCGTAGCCAATAGTATGTCTCTCAGGTATTTGAAGTCCCATCTCTACTCAGCCAATTACCGCAGCTTGATGTCATTTGTACTAGCATGCACAACCACAGTGAATGGTAAGCTCCAGAGTGATGTCACGCACTCTGGCATCAGGGAAGCAGAATGTCAGTGTGCCATCAACCACCGTATCCCGTACAACGGAACAACCAACAATGGCTATTTTGGGAGGGGGAGGTCATGGAGCCGAGGGGGCGACGAGGTGGTCCGAAGTGGCAGAAATCCGGCGTTGAGTCGGGTCGCCTGTTGGGGGCAGAGGGCACGGTCTGGCTGCCAGCTGAAGGTGGACCAGATGAGTGGACATAGGTAGAGGGACTGATGTTGTTGCCCTATTTCTTGATGTTGGTGTTCACTTGCCTATCATCGAGGTCTCCAGGACCAGACCGGGATCCTAGGGCTGGACTGTCCATTTCCAGCGGTGCAAAGCTGTTTGCCAGGTGGAGCAAATCCTCCAAGGCAGGAAAGAACCACCCAGTCTCAGTTGTGTTGAACAAGCCACTTGCTCCGAGAAGTGGGGCAGATTGACTTCGTCCAACTTTCCACCACCCTGGGTGAGAGAGACGTTTAGCACTGAGATACAGAATGTTAAGCCTGGGCTATAGCTACAGTGCCTTGCGAAAGTATTCGCCCCCCTTGAACTTTGCGACCTTTTGCCACATTTCAGGCTTCAAACATAAAGATATAAAACTGTATTTGTTTGTGAAGAATCAACAACAAGTGGGACACAATCATGAAGTGGAACGACATTTATTGGATATTTCAAACTTTTTTAACAAATCAAAAACTGAAAAATTGGGCGTGCAAAATTATTCAGCCCCTTTACTTTCAGTGCAGCAAACTCTCTCCAGAAGTTCAGTGAGGATCTCTGAATGATCCAATGTTGACCTAAATGACTAATGATGATAAATACAATCCACCTGTGTGTAATCAAGTCTCCGTATAAATGCACCTGCACTGTGATAGTCTCAGAGGTCCGTTAAAAGCGCAGAGAGCAACATGAAGAACAAGGAACACACCAGGCAGGTCCGAGATACTGTTGTGAAGAAGTTTAAAGCCGGATTTGGATACAAAAAGATTTCCCAAGCTTTAAACATCCCAAGGAGCACTGTGCAAGCGATAATATTGAAATGGAAGGAGTATCAGACCACTGCAAATCTACCAAGACCTGGCCGTCCCTCTAAACTTTCAGCTCATACAAGGAGAAGACTGATCAGAGATGCAGCCAAGAGGCCCATGATCACTCTGGATGAACTGCAGAGATCTACAGCTGAGGTGGGAGACTCTGTCCATAGGACAACAATCAGTCGTATATTGCACAAATCTGGCCTTTATGGAAGAGTGGCAAGAAGAAAGCCATTTCTTAAAGATATCCATAAAAAGTGTCGTTTAAAGTTTGCCACAAGCCACCTGGGAGACACACCAAACATGTGGAAGAAGGTGCTCTGGTCAGATGAAACCAAAATTGAACTTTTTGGCAACAATGCAAAACGTTATGTTTGGCGTAAAAGCAACACAGCTGAACACACCATCCCCACTGTCAAACATGGTGGTGGCAGCATCATGGTTTGGGCCTGCTTTTCTTCAGCAGGGACAGGGAAGATGGTTACAATTGATGGGAAGATGGATGGAGCCAAATACAGGACTATTCTGGAAGAAAACCTGATGGAGTCTGCAAAAGACCTGAGACTGGGACGGAGATTTGTCTTCCAAGAAGACAATGATCCAAAACAGAAAGCAAAATCTACAATGGAATGGTTCAAAAATAAACATATCCAGGTGTTAGAATGGCCAAGTCAAAGTCCAGACCTGAATCCAATCGAGAATCTGTGGAAAGAACTGAAAACTGCTGTTCACAAATGCTCTCCATCCAACCTCACTGAGCTTGAGCTGTTTTGCAAGGAGGAATGGGAAAAAATGTCAGTCTCTCGATGTGCAAAACTGATAGAGACATACCCCAAGCGACTTACAGCTGTAATCGCAGCAAAAGGTGGCGCTACAAAGTATTAACTTAAGGGGGCTGAATAATTTTGCACGCCCAATTTTTCAGTTTTTGATATGTTAAAAAAGTTTGAAATATCCAATAAATGTCGTTCCACTTCATGATTGTGTCCCACTTGTTGTTGATTCTTCACAAAAAAATACAGTTTTATATCTTTATGTTTGAAGCCTGAAATGTGGCAAAAGGTCGCAAAGTTCAAGGGGGCCGAATACTTTCGCAAGGCACTGTACATTGGTGAGCTCATCAACGAGGCTCTCCTTCTGCTTCAGCTCATCGGATATTCGGTGAACGTCCTTCTGTAGCCACCAAATATCATCCGTTATCCGGTCACACCAAAGGCACTTTTTATAGACATACAGTACCCCTGTTCCGTACGAGCTCGGTCTTCCACTCTATCTATCTGGTCAGTGAACATTTCACTGTGGTCGCATTGGACAATCAATGGTTAGAGAGTTGTTGGGTGGGTTTGAATGAGGTTGAATGAGGTCCTCTCCTTTGTGTGTGAATCCTAACAATCATCCCTTCCTGTCTCACCCTTTGATCTTTGTGTGTGTGTCACCCTGTCCCAGTCTCTCTCCCACTGCTCAGATTAAAGCATTAGACCCACCCCTCTCCTCCTCTCTTCGGGGAACATGTTTTTGTGTCACATTTAGCCCCATCCCACAGACCTGATCCAGGGGAGATACAGGGGAGGCTACTCCACAGTTCTCTACTTTAGTGGTTCTAGCTAGTCCCAGCATGTGGGTGTGTGTGAAGTGTGGGGGTCAGAGAGACCCTATCATTTACACAAGGGAGGCAGTGAGAGAGGGAAAGGTTGAAGGGGGGGTGAAAGAAGGAGAGGGGGGAGTGGGAAGGGGAATGGAGAAAGAGATGGAAATGTGTTAGATCATTTGATCAATAGCTCTGGGCTATGATCTAAGGCCTGTTACGTCGTTAGATATGAAGTGTGTCCCAAATAGCACCCTAGTCCCTATATAGTGCACTACTTTTGACCAGAGCCCCACTGAGGGGGATGGGCCAGAGGTCAGAGCTTCCCATTCTGTTATTCACATGGGTCCCACTCCATTTAATCCCATTTTTCATAGAGAAAGAAGAAAAAGCTGAAGGTGATTTCACCCCGAAGGAGAGGGGGGGACCTTCCCACATCCCCCTTCCTCTCCTCTTCATTCTCCTTCTCCTCCTCCTTTTCTCTTATTAAACCCAGCATCCTAATACTTGGATATCACAGAGTGGGATGAATGAGAGAGAGAGCGGGGGAGAGAGAGAGAAGACGAAGAGAGAGAGTGAAGGTGGATTGTCAGATTTGAATATCTCAGCATTAAAATGCACAAAAGCGGGAGAGAGTGTCTTGAGGGGAAGCTTTGACATCTCCTTCACTCTCATGCTTTCAAGTCAGACGAGTTCTCTGCTGTCACTATAACCCCTGGTGGGGAGGAGAGAAGGAGGAGGGGGGAGAAGACTGGGAGGAGAGGGTGGCAGAGGAGAGAAAAGGAGAGGAGAGAATGAGAGGATAGGTGAGAGAAAAAAAGGAAAGGAGAGTATTTAAAATGATGTATTTATTCAGGTTAAATACATTGAGTCCATGGTCTCATTCACAAGGATGCCCTGATCACAGAAACATAACAATCAAATACAATATGAAACAAAACAGCAATCAATATAATATCAATATAAATAAATAAAAATACAGCACCGCACAACATTTAAGAAAAACAGTTACATCCCTCAATCAATACTTTAAATTGCCCAAGAGGAACCAGAACATTCAATTGTAATGAGTTTAGTAAATTGTTTAAGCAATGAGGTGCATTAAAAACTAAAGGCAGATTTACCTAATTCGGTGGAGACCCGAGAAACCTCAAGAGTTAACCAACCCTATGAACGGGTTCGATAACACATGGTTTTATACTTCAAAAACAAAGTTGGGTAAGTTCCAAATCAAATAAAAAGTTATTTGTCACATACACATGGTTAGCAGATGTTAATGCGAGTGTAGCGAAATGCTTGTGCTTCTAGTTCCGACAATGCAGTAATAACAAGTAATCTAACTAACAATTCCAAAACTACTGTCTTGTACACAGTGTAAGGGGATAAAGAATATGTACATAAGGATATATGAATGAGTGATGGTACAGAGCAGCATAGGCAAGATACAGTAGATGGTATCGAGTACAGTATGTACAAATGAGATGAGTATGTAAACAAAGTGGCATAGTTTAAAGTGGCTAGTGATACATGTATTACATAAGGATACAGTCGATGATATAGAGTACAGTATATACGTATGCATATGAGATGAATAATGTAGGGTAAGTAACATTATATAAGGTAGCATTGTTTAAAGTGGCTAGTGATATATTTACATAATTTCCCATCAATTCCCATTATTAAAGTGGCTGGAGTTGAGTCAGTGTCAGTGTGTTGGCAGCAGCCACTCAGTGTTAGTGGTGGCTGTTTAACAGTCTGATGGCCTTGAGATAGAAGCTGTTTTTCAGTCTCTCGGTCCCAGCTTTGATGCACCTGTACTGACCTCGCCTTCTGGATGATAGCGGGGTGAACAGGCAGTGGCTCGGGCGGTTGATGTCCTTGATGATCTTTATGGCCTTCCTGTGACATCGGGTGGTGTAGGTGTCCTGGAGGGCAGGTAGTTTGCCCCCGGTGATGCGTTGTGCAGACCTCACTACCCTCTGGAGAGCCTTACGGTTGAGGGCGGTGCAGTTGCCATACCAGGCGGTGATACAGCCCGCCAGGATGCTCTCGATTGTGCATCTGTAGAAGTTTGTGAGTGCTTTTGGTGACAAGCCGAATTTCTTCAGCCTCCTGAGGTTGAAGAGGCGCTGCTGCGCCTTCTTCACGATGCTGTCTGTGTGAGTGGACCAATTCAGTTTGTCTGTGATGTGTATGCCGAGGAACTTAAAACTTGCTACCCTCTCCACTACTGTTCCATCGATGCGGATAGGGGGGTGTTCCCTCTGCTGTTTCCTGAAGTCCACAATCATCTCCTTAGTTTTGTTGACGTTGAGTGTGAGGTTATTTTCCTGACACCACACTCCGAGGGCCCTCACCTCCTCCCTGTAGGCCGTCTCGTCGTTGTTGGTAATCAAGCCTACCACTGTTGTGTCGTCCGCAAACTTGATGATTGAGTTGGAGGCGTGCGTGGCCACGCAGTCGTGGGTGAACAGGGAGTACAGGAGAGGGCTCAGAACGCACCCTTGTGGGGCCCCAGTGTTGAGGATCAGCGGGGAGGAGATGTTGTTGCCTACCCTCACCACCTGGGGGCGGCCCGTCAGGAAGTCCAGTACCCAGTTGCACAGGGCGGGGTCGAGACCCAGGGTCTCGAGCTTGATGACGAGCTTGGAGGGTACTATGGTGTTGAATGCCGAGCTGTAGTCGATGAACAGCATTCTCACATAGGTATTCCTCTTGTCCAGATGGGTTAGGGCAGTGTGCAGTGTGGTTGAGATTGCATCGTCTGTGGACCTATTTGGGCGGTAAGCAAATTGGAGTGGGTCTAGGGTGTCAGGTAGGGTGGAGGTGATATGGTCCTTGACTAGTCTCTCAAAGCACTTCATGATGACGGATGTGAGTGCTACGGGGCGGTAGTCGTTTAACTCAGTTACCTTAGCTTTCTTGGGAACAGGAACAATGGTGGCCCTCTTGAAGCATGTGGGAACAGCAGACTGGTATAGGGATTGATTGAATATGTCCGTAAACACACCGGCCAGCTGGTCTGCGCATGCTCTGAGGGCGCGGCTGGGGATGCCGTCTGGGCCTGCAGCCTTGCGAGGGTTAACACGTTTAAATGTCTTACTCACCTCGGCTGCAGTGAAGGAGAGACCGCATGTTTTAGTTGCGGGCCGTGTCAGTGGCACTGTATTGTCCTCAAAGCGGGCAAAAAAGTTATTTACTCTGCCTGGGAGCAAGACATCCTGGTCCGTGACTGGGCTGGATTTCTTCCTGTAGTCCGTGATTGACTGTAGACCCTGCCACATGCCTCTTGTGTCTGAGCCGTTGAATTGAGATTCTACTTTGTCTCTGTACTGGCGCTTAGCTTGTTTGATAGCCTTGCGGAGGGAATAGCTGCACTGTTTGTATTCGGTCATGTTACCAGACACCTTGCCCTGATTAAAAGCAGTGGTTCGCGCTTTCAGTTTCACACGAATGCTGCCATCAATCCACGGTTTCTGGTTAGGGAATGTTTTAATCGTTGCTATGGGAACGACATCTTCAACGCACGTTCTAATGAACTCGCACACCGAATCAGCGTATTCGTCAATGTTGTTATCTGACGCAATACGAAACATCTCCCAGTCCATGTGATGGAAGCAGTCTTGGAGTGTGGAGTCAGCTTGGTCGGACCAGCGTTGGACAGACCTCAGCGTGGGAGCCTCTTGTTTTAGTTTCTGTCTGTAGGCAGGGATCAACAAAATGGAGTCGTGGTCAACTTTTTTGAAAGGGGGGCGGGGCAGGGCCTTATATGCGTCGCGGAAGTTAGAGTAACAATGATCCAAGGTCTGGAAGCTTGTGTAGTAGAGCTTTGTAAACAAAAAGAGAATAGTGAAGTGATCTACGGGACTTTAATGAGGACCAGCCAACGTTTTGATACAGCATGCAGGTATGAATATTATAACTGTCACCTGTGATAAAACAAAGGGAGCTATGGTCAAATCAAATCAAATTTTATTGGTCACATAAACGTGTTCAGCAGATGTTATTGCGGGTATAGCGAAATGCTTGTGTTTTTAGCTCCGACAGTGCAGTAGTATCTGACAAGTAATATCTAACAATTTCCCCAATATATACCAACTACACACAAATCTAAGTAAAGGAATATATTTAAGAATATATAAATATATGGACGAGCAATGTCAGAGCGGCATAGACTAAGATAAAGTTCAATAGTATAAAGTGCAGTATATGCATATGAGATTAGTAATACAAGATATGTAAACATTATTAAAGTGACTAGTGTTCCACTTATTAAAGTGGCCAGTGATTTCAAGTCTATGTATATAGGCAGCAACCTCTGATATTCCAGTGATGGCTTTTTAACAGTCTGATGGCCTTGAGATAGAAGCTGTTTTTCAGTCTCTCGGTCCCAGCTTTGATGCACCTGTAATGACCTCGCCTTCTGGATGATAGCGGGGTGAACAGGCAGTTGTTGTCCTTGATGGTCTTTTTGGCATTTCTGTGACAGGTGCTGTCGGTGTCCTGGAGGGCAGGTAGCTGGCCCCTGGTGATGCGTTTGGCACCACCTTCTGGAGAGCCATGCGGTTGCGGGCGGTGCAGTTGCCGTATCAGGTGCTGATACAGTGCGACAGGATGCTCTCAATTGTGCATCTGTAAAAGTTTGTGATGGTTTTAGGTGCCGAGCCAAATTTCTTCCGACCCCTGAGTTTGAAGAAGCTCTATTTCGCCTTCTTCACCACACTGTCTGTGAGGGTGGACCATTTCAGTTTGTCAGTGATGTGTACGCCGAGGAACTTGAACCTTTCCACCTTCTCCACTGCGGTCCCACCGATATGCTTGGGGGGGGGGTGCTCCCACTGCTGTTTACTGAAGTCCACGATCATCTCCTTTGTTTTGTTGACGTTGATTGAGAGGTTATTTTCCAGAGCCCTCACCTCATCCCTGTAGAATGTCTCGTCATTGCTGGTAATCCAGCATACTACTGTTGTGCCGTCTGCAAACTTGATGATTGAGTTGGAAGTGTGCATGGCCACACAGTCAGGGGGTACAGGAGGGGGCTGAGCACACACCCTTGTGGGGCCCCAGTGTTGAGTTTCAGTGAAGTGGAAGAGTTGCTTCCTACTTTCACCATCTTGGGGTAGCCCATCAGGAAGTTCAGGACCCAGTAGCACATGGTGGGGTTTAGACCTAGGGCCTCGAGTTTAATGATGAGCTTGGAGGGTACGATGGTGATGAATGCTGAGCTATAGTCCAATAACAGCATTCTTAAATAGGTATTATTTTTGTCCAGATGGGATAGGGCAGTGTGCAGTGTGATGGCGATTGCATCGTCTGTGGGTCTTTTGGGGCGGTAAGAAAATTGAAGAGTTTCTAGGGTGACAGGTAAGGTAGAGGTGATATACATTTTTATTTAATAAAAAAAAAAAAAAGATTTCACCTTTATTAAGTTAACCAGGTAAGCTAGTTGAGAACAAGTTCTCATTTACAACTGCGACCTGGCCAAGATAAAGCAAAGAAGTGTGACACAAACAACAACACAGAGTAACACATGGTATAAACAAGCGTACAGTCAATAACACAATAGAAAAAAATAAAGTCTATATACAGTGTGTGAAAATGGCGTGAGGAGGTAAGGCAATAAATAGGCCATAGTAGCAAAGTAATTCACAATTTAGCAGATTAACACTGGAGTGATAAATGAGCAGATGATGAAGTGCAAGTAGAGATACTGGTGTGCAAAAGAGCAGAAAAGTACATAAATACAATATGGGGATGAGGTAGTTAGATTGGGTGGGCTATTTACAGAATGACTATGTACAGCTGCAGCAATCGGTTAGCTGCTCAGATAGCCGATGTTTAAAGTTAGTGAGGGAGATATAAGTCTCCACTTTCAGCGATTTTTGCAAATCGTTCCAGTCACTGGCAGCAGAGAACTGGAAGGAAAGTCGGCCAAAGAAGGTGTTGGCTTTGGGGATGACCAGTGAGATATACCTGCTGGGGCGCGTGCTAAGGGTGAGTGTTGTTATTGTGACCAGTGAGCTGAGATAAGCCGGAGATTTACCTAGCATAGACTTATAGATGACCTGGAGCCAGTGGGTCTGGCGACGAATACGTAGCAAGGGTCAGCCGTCTAGAGCATATAGGTCACAGTGGTGGGTGGTATAAGGGGCTTTGGTAACAAAACGGATGGCACTGTGATAGACTGCGTCCAGTTTGCTGAGTAGAGTATTGGAAGCTATTTTGTAGATGACATCACCGAAGTCGAGGATCAGTAGGATAGTCAGTTTTACGAGGGTAAGTTTGGCGGAGTGAGTGAAGGAGGCTTTGTTGCGAAATAGGAAGCCGATTCTAGATTTAATTTTAGATTGGAGATGTTTAATATGAGTCTAGAAGGAGAGTTTATAGTCTAGCCAGACACATAGGTATTTGTAGTTGTCCACATATTCTAGGTCAG
The DNA here is from genome assembly GCF_045791955.1 of Oncorhynchus clarkii lewisi. NCBI lineage: Eukaryota > Metazoa > Chordata > Actinopteri > Salmoniformes > Salmonidae > Oncorhynchus > Oncorhynchus clarkii. The sequence continues at coordinate 31,177,982 of NC_092169.1, read as the reverse complement.
AACTGTCCAGGGTAGCGATGCTAGTCAGGTGGGCGGGTGCGGGCAGCGAACGGTTGAAAAGAATGCATTTGGTTTCACTAGCGTTTAAGAGAAGTTGTAGGTCACGGAAGGAGTGTTGTATGGCACTGAAGCTCGTTTGGAGGTTAGTTAACCCAGTGTCCAAAGAAGGGCCAGATGTATACAGAATGGTATCGTCTGCGTAGAGGTGAATCAGGGAATCAACTTGAGCAAGAGCGACACCATTGATATATACAGAGAAAAGAGTCGGCCCTAGAATTGAAACCTGTGGACTGCCAGAGGTCCGGACAACAGGCCCTCCGATTTGACATACTGAACTCTGTCTGCAAAGTAGTTGGTGATCCAGGCATGGCAGTCATTTGAGAAACCAAGGCTATTGAATCTGCCGATAAGAATACGATGACTGACAGAGTCGAAAGCCTTGGCCAGGTCGATGAAGACGGCTGCACAGTACTGTATTTTATTGATGGCGGTTATGATATCGTTTAGTACCTTGAGCGTGGCCGAGGTGCACCCGTGACCAGCTCGGGAAATCGGATTGCACAGCAGAGAAGGTACGGTGGGATTCGTAAGGGTCAGTGATCTGTTTATTAACTTGGCTTTCAAAGACTTTAGAGAGGCAGGGCAGGATGGATATAGGTCTATAACAGTTTGGGTCAAGAGTGTCACCCCCTTTGAAGAGGGGGATGACCGCGGCAGCTTTCCAATCTTTAGGGATCTCAGATGATACGAAAGAGAGGTTTAACAGACTGGTAATAGGGGTTTCAACAACAGCAGCGGATCATTTTAGAAAGAGAGGGTCCAGATTGTTAACCCTAGCTGATTAGTACGGGACCAGGTTTTGCAGCTCTTTAAGAACATCTGCTCTCTGGATTTGGGTGAAGGAGAAGCTGTGGAGGCTCGGGCAAGTAGCAGCGGGGGGGCGGAGCTGTTGGCCGGTGTTTGGGTAGCCAGGAGGAAATCATGGCCAGCCGTAGAGAAATGCTTTTTGAAACCTTCAATTATCATGGATTTATCGGTGGTGACCATGTTATCTAGCCTCAGTGCAGTGGGCAGCTGGGAGGAGATGCTCTTGTTCTCCATGGACTTTATGGTGTCCCAAAACCTTTTGGAGTTGGAGCTACAGAATGCAAATTTCTGTTTGAAAAAGCTAGCCTTTGCTTTCCTGACTGACTGCGTGTATTAGTTCCTGACTTTCCTGAACAGTTCCATATCGCAGGGACTATTCAATGCTATTACAGTCCGCCACAGGATGTTTTTGTGCTGGTCAAGGGCAGTTTGATCTGGAGTGAACCAAGGGCTATATCTGTTCTTAGTTCTACATTTTTGAATGGTGCATGCTTATTTCAGATTGTGAGGAAATTACTTTTAAAGAACGATCAGGCATCCTCGACTGACGGGATGAGGTCAATATCCTTCCAGGATGCCCGGGCCAGGTCGAATAGAAAGGCCTGCTCGCAGAAGTGTTTTAGGGAGTGTTTGACAGTGATGAGGGGTGGTCGTTTGACCGCGGACCGATAGCGGATGCAGGCAATGAGGCAGTGATCGCTGAGATCCTGGTTGAAAACAGCAGAGGTATATTTGGAGGGCAAGTTGGTCAGGATAATATCTATGAGGGTGCCCATGTTTACAGATTTAGGGTTGTACCTGGTGGGTTCCTTGATGATTTGTGTGAGATTGATGTCATCTAGCTTAGATTGTAGGACTCCTGGGGTGTTAAGCATATCCCAGTTTAGGTCACCTAACAGAACAAACTCTGAAGATAGATGAGGGGCAATGAATTCACATATGGTGTCCAGGGCACAGCTGGGAGCTGAGGGGGGTCTATAACAAGTGGCAACAGTGGGAGACTTATTTCTGAGAGGTTAATGTTTAAAATGAGAAGCTCGAACTGTTTGGGCATAAACCTGGAAAGTATGACAGAACTTTGCAAGCTATCTCTGCATGATCTCGGATTAGTCTCTCAAAGCACTTCTTGATTACAGAAGTGATTTCTACGGTGCGATAGTAATTTCATTCAGTTACCTTTGCTTTCTTGGCTACAGGAACAATGGTGGCCATTTTGAAGCATGTAGGGACAGCTGACTAGGATAGGGAGAGACTGAATATGTCCGTAAACACATCATCCAGCTGGTCTGAGCATGCTCTGAGGAAGCGGCTATGGATGCCTTATGGGCCGGCAGCCTTGTGCGGGTTAACACGCTTAAATGTCTTACTCACGTTGGCCAAGGAGAAGGAGAGCCCACAGTCCTTGGTAGCGGCCCGTGTTGGTGGCACTTTGTTATCCTCAAAGTTTAGCTTGTCCAGAAACAAGACGTCGGTGTCCGCGTTTTCCTTTTGTAGTCCGTGATAGTCTGTACACCCTGCCACACACATCTCGTGTCTGAGCCATTGAATTGCGACTCCAATTTGTCTCTATACTGACGTTTTGTCTGTTTGATTGCCTTGCAAAGGGAATAACTACACTATTTGTATTCTACCATATTCCTTGACATGTTTAAATGCGGTGGTTCGTGCTTTCAGTTTTGCGTGAATGCTGCCATCTATCCATGGTTTCTGGTTAGGTTAGGTTTTAATTGTCACCGTGTGTACTGTACAACTCCTATACATTTCCTTATAAACTCAGTCAACGTATCAGTATATTCGTCAATATTATTCTTGGAAGCTACCTGGATTCTATCCCAGTCCGCGTGATCAAAACAATCTTGAAGTGTGGATTCCGATTGGTCAGACCAGCGTTGAAAAGTTCTTAGCATGGGTACTTCCTGTTTGATAGAACTTCGGTAGCCTTTTCCTCAAATTTACTTTGTTTTAATGCCCAGCTACAATAAATGCGTCCTCAGGATATGTGGTTCCAGTATGCATAAAGTCCAGTGAAGTTCTTTGAGGACCGTTGTGGTATTGACTTGAGGGGGGATATACCGGGCCGTGACTAAAACCGAAGAAAATTCTCTTAGGAGATTATTCGGTCGGCATTTGATTGTGAGGATATCTAGGTCAGGTGAACAAAAGGACTTGAGTTCCTGTATGTTATCACAATTACACCATGAGTCGTTAATCATGAAACATACACCCCCAACCTTCTTCTTCCCCGAGAGATATTTATTCCTGTCTGTGAGATGAACTGAGAACCCAACTGGCTGGACTGACTCAGACAGTATATCCAGAGAGAGCCATGTTTCCGTGAAACAGAGTAGGTTACAATCCCTGATGTCTCTCTGGAAATAAACCCTCTCCCTGAGCTCGTCAACTTTATTATCCAGAGACTGAATATTAGCGAGTAATACACTCGGAAGCGATGGGTGGTATGCGAACTAGAAGACCACTCCGAGTACCTCTCCTCCAACGGTGTTATTTTGGGTCTGCCTCTGGAATCAGTTTAATTGCCCTGGGGGGTGCGAACAAAGGATCCGCTTCGGGAAAGTCGTATTCTTGGTCGTAATTCTGGAAGTGTTGGTGAGTTACCGCTGCTCTGATATCCAATACTTCTTCCCGGCTGTATGTAATAATACAAAAACAATTCTGGGCTAACAATGTTTCCTAAGAGCTAGAAGCAAGGTAGCCTTCTCTGCCAGAGCCATTTTTTTTTTACATGGCATCCAAAGGTATTAAGAGTAGTGGCTGCTGCATTCTGGTAAAGGGTGTCACCACAGGAACGTTGACTGTACAGTCTTCTTCATGCTGTTTAGGGAGAGGCCAGATCTATTTCAAAAAAATAAGCCCCCATTAAATCTTAGTTTTTTAACTAGCTCATCAGTATGTTTTTTAAATGTAAATCCTTGTCAATCAAAACTCGAAACTTTTTTTTGTCTTGCCCACATTAAGTAAACTACATAACCAAAACTAAGTGGACAACTGCTCGTCGAACTTATCATTCAAAAATCATGCCAGTAATATGGAGTTTGTCCCGCCTTTACTGACATAACAGCCTCCACTCTTCTGGGAAGGCTTTCCACTAGATGTTGGAACATTGCTGCTGGGATTTGCTTCCATAAAACCTCAACAGCATAGTGAGGCCGGGCACTGATGTTGGGTGATTAGGCCTGGCTCGCAGTCGGCGTTCCAATTAATCCCAAAGGTGTTTGATGGGGTTGAGGACAGGGCTCTGTATAGGCCAGCCAAGTTCTTCAACACCGATCTCGACAAATAATATCTGTATGGATCTCGCTTTATGCACGGAGCCATTGTCATGCTGAAATAGGAAAGGGCCTTCCAACCTGTTGCCACAAAGTTGGAAGTACGGTATCGTCTAGAATATCATTGTATGTCTCAGTGTTATGATTTTACTTCACTGGAACTAAGGGGCCTAGCCCGAACCATGAAAAACAGCCCCAGCCCATTATTCCTCCTCCACCAAACCTTACAGTTGTTAGCTCTAGCAGGGCAGAAATTTGATGAACTGGCTTGTTGGAAAGGTGGCATTCTATGGCGGTGACACATTGACAGTCACTGAGCTCTTCAGTAAGGACATTCTACTGCCCATGTTGGGCTATGGAGATTGCATGACTGTGTGCTCTATTTTATACACCTGTCAGCAACGGTTGTGTGGCTGAAATAGCCAAAGCCACTAATTTGAAGGGTGTCCACATACTGTTTATACATAGTGTACAATGCCTTGTCTACAGTTGGGACAATGGCATACATAACAGTATCGTTTGCATACAGACAAAAGTTTTAACAATTAGACCAATATTATTTATGTAAATTGTAAAAAGAACAGGTCCCAATACAGACCCTTGAAATTTGGAAAGGCAAGATCATCTGGAAATTGGATGGTAGTTATCTAAGTCAGAAGGATCTCCTCCTTTAAGTAGGGGGAGGACATGTGCCGCTTTCCAGATCTTAATGATAACACCAGAGGTAATCGATTCTGCAATAAGTGGGGCAGAGAGCTTCAGTAAGAATTGATCAAGTGAATCAGCCCTATGGATTTTTTTTTTTACATCAATCTTTAGCAAATCCTACATCATAGACATCAAAGGAAAGGAAAATAAAGTATGTGAGTCTGTTAGTGCATCATTCTCTACAATCTATTCTGAGGTGACTAAAGGTCTCCCTCTAGTGGAATGAGAATAATTTTCAGAGCCTATCCTTTCAAACAGGTGGCCAGCTGTAGCAAAATGGTTATTAAAAGCACCAAAAAATTCAATTTTGTCTAGTTTAAGGCTGTCAAAAGCTGTTGGGAAAATGAGGGGGTGGAGTTTTGTTTAAAAGATTTTACCACTTTTCAGAAGTTAGCTCAATTACCACCACTCTCTGATACACAATTCAATGAATATGTTGATTTTGCTTTTCTAACCAGAAATAGACATCCATTTCTCAAATGTCTGAAAGACTGCCAATCAGTCAGTCTAGCTTTAGCTCAAGCTTAAATTCGTTCCTGTAATTTCAAAAACAATTCATTCGTGAACCAAGAATTTGATCAAACAGGAAAATCAAACAATGAAGGGCCTGATCGGAGTCAGTGATCAAGTGCCTTCCCAAAGTATTCACACCCCTTGAGTTTTTCTACATTTTGTTCTGTTAAAGTGTGGGATTGAAATGGATTTAACCCTCCTGCTGTGGTCCGGTCGAATTGGACCGAATTATTAAGTTTTCTCTCTGAAAAATGTAGTTCACTTAATCTGATTGTCTTAAGGTTCCATGACTTTGTCCACACAGGACATCTGAACACACAAAATACATTTTGATGATTTTCATTACATTTTGGGTGTTATATCATTTGTATACCTGTGGTGATCCCGGTCAAAAATGACCGGTCATTAGAAATGAATGGGTGAGACTACAATTAGAGTATAAAATTGAGTTCAGGCACATGCCCAATCATCATCAGATTCCACTTCCTCTCCCAGAACCCCAGATGCATGTCTGTTTGAGCACACGCACACACACGCACACACACACACACACAAACACACACACACACACACACAAACACACACACACACACACACACACACACACACAATTAACACTAACAATACTTCCGTACATCGTTTTTATGTGAGTAAAAAATCACGACACCTGTGATAGAAACAGGAAGTTTCTGGACATGGTTCAAAAAAGTTCCATATAGCACTATGGCCACAAGCCAAAGACCCCTTACTTGGCAACATACAAACCATTTGTTTTTAGTTTGTACTGTAAGAGAGAGAGAGAGAGACTTCTCAAACTTTGTTGATCTACAACAAGCTTTTAAATCAATGTGGCATGTGAGCCTGCTATACAAATTGATGGAAAGCAGTGTTGGGTGAAAAAACATACAACATTATGAAATCCATGTACACAAACAATATGTGTGCAGTTTAAATTAGCAAGAAACCCACACATTTCTTTCCACAGGGCCGTGGAGTGAGACAGGAATGCAGCTTGAGCCCCACCCTCTTCAACATATATACAGTGGGGCAAAAAAGTATTTAGTCAGCCACCAATTGTGCAAGTTCTCCCATGATGAGAGAGGCCTGTAATTTTCATCATAGGTACACTTCAACTATGACAGACAAAATGAGAAAAAAAATCCAGAAAATCACATTGTAGGATTTTTAATGAATTTATTTGCAAATTATGGTGGAAAATAAGTATTTGGTCAATAACAAAAGTTTATCTCAATACTTTGTTATACACCCTTTGTTGGCAATGACAGAGGTCAAACGTTTTCTGTAAGTCTTCACAAGGTTTTCACACACTGTTGCTGGTATTTTGGCCCATTCCTCCATGCAGATCTCCTCTAGAGCAGTGATGTTTTGGGGCTGTTGCTGGGCAACACGGACTTTCACCTCCCTCCAAAGATTTTCTATGGGGTTGAGATCTGGAGACTGGCTAGGCCACTCCAGGACCTCGAAATGCTTCTTACGAAGCCACTCCTTCGTTGCCCGGGTGGTGTGTTTGGGATCATTGTCATGCTGAAAGACCCAGCCACGTTTCATCTTCAATGCCCTTGCTGATGGAAGGAGGTTTTCACTCAAAATCTCACGATACATGGCCCCATTCATTCTTTCCTTTACACTGATCAGTCGTCCTGGTCCCTTTGCAGAAAAACAGCCCCAAACCATGATGTTTCCACCCCCATGCTTCACAGTAGGTATGGTGTTCTTTGGATGCAACTCAGCATTCTTTGTCCTCCAACCACGACGAGTTGAGATTTTACCCAAAAAGTTATATTTTGGTTTCATCTGACCATATAACATTCTCCCAATCTTCTTCTGGATCATCCAAATGCTCTCTAGCAAACTTCAGACGGGCCTGGACATGTACTGGCTTAAGCAGGGGGACACGCCTGGCACTAAAGGATTAGAGTCCCTGGCGGCGTTGTGTGTTACTGATGGTAGGCTTTGTTACTTTGGTCCCAGCTCTCTGCAGGTCATTCACTAGGTCCCCCTGTGTGGTTCGGTGATTTTTGCTCACTGTTCTTGTGATCATTTTGACCCCACAGGGTGAGATTTTGCGTGGATTCCCAGATCGAGGGAGATTATCAGTGGTCTTGTATGTCTTCCATTTCCTAATAATTGCTCCCACAGTTGATTTCTTCAAACCAAGCTGCTTACCTATTGCAGATTCAGTCTTCCCAGCCTGGTGCAGGTCTACAATTTTGTTTCTGGTGTCCTTTGACAGCTCTTTGGTCTTTGCAACAGTGGAGTTTGGAGTGTGACTGTTTGAGGTTGTGGACAGGTGTCTTTTATACTGATAACAAGTTCAAACAGGTGCCATTAATACAGGTAACGAGTGGAGGACAGAGGAGCCTCTTAAAGAAGAAGTTACAGGTCTGTGAGAGCCAGAAATCTTGCTTGTTTGTAGGTGACCAAATACATATTTTCCACCATCATTTGCAAATAAATTCATTAAAAATCCTACAATGTGAATATCTGCATTTTTTTCTCATTTTGTCTGTCATAGTTGAAGTGTTCCTATGATGAAAATTACAGGTCTCTCTCATCTTTTTAGTGGGAGAACTTGCACAATTGGTGGCTGACTAAATACTTTTTTTGCCCCACTGTATTGGCAAGGGCACTAGAACAGTGCTTCTATCCTCAACCAAAGAGGGCCAAAAGCAGCACCCAGATCTTCTGCCCATATTCTGTTAGACCTGGGCTCTGACATTAGATCTCACTAAGACAACAATAATGTTGTTCCAAAAAAGGTTCAATTGCCAGGAGCACAAATACAAATTCCATCTAGACACTGTTGCCTTAAAGCACACAAAAAACTATACATACCTCGACATAAACATTAACACCACAGGTAACTTCCACAACACTGTGAATGATTTGAGAGACAAGGTAAGAAGGGCCTTCTATGCCATCAAAAAGAACATAACATTTGACATACCAACTAGGATCTGGCTAAAAATAGCATTGCCCTTTATGGTTGTGAGGTCTGGGGTCCGCTCACCAACCAAGAATTCACAACACCACATTGAGACTTCGCATGCAGAATTCTGCAAAAATATCCTCTGTGTACAACGTAAAATACCAAATAATGCATACAGAGCATAATTAGACCGATACCAGATAATTATCAAAATCCAGAAAAGAGTTGTTAAATTCTACAACCACCTAAAAGGAAACAATTCCCAAACCTTCTATAACAAAGCCATCACCTAAGGATAGATTAACCTGGAGAAGAGTTCCCTAAGCAAGCTGGTCCTGGGGCGTTGTTAACAAACACAAACAGACTCCACAGAGCCCCAGGACAACAACAGCAACATAATTAGACCCAACCATGAGAAAACTAAAATATAATTACTTGACACATAGGAAAGAATTTACCAAAAAACAGAGCGAACTAGAATGCTACATGGCCCTAAACCGAGAGTACACAGAGGTGGAATACCTGACCACTGTGACTGAACCAAACTTAAGGAAAGCTTTGACTACGTACAGACTCAGCGAGTATTGCCTTGCTATTGAGAAAGGCCGCCGTAGGCAGACCTGGCTCTGAAGAGAATACAGGCTGTGTACACACTGCCCACAAAATGAGGTGGAAACTGAGCTGCACTTCCTAACCTCCTGCCAAATGTATGACCATATTAGAGATATATATTTCCCTCAGATTACACAGACCCACAAAGTATTTGAAAACAAATATAATTTTGATAAACATATCTATTGGGTGAAATACCACAATGTGCCATCCCAGTAGCAAGATGTGTGACCTGTTGCCACAAGAAAAGGCAAACCAGTGAAGAACAAGAAACATTGTAAATGCAACCCATATTTATGTTAATTTTTTCCCCTTTGGTACTATTTGCACACCACTATTATCAATCAAATCATATGCATTTATAAAGCCCTTTTTACAACATCTTACATAGCCTTAATATGACATTTGAAATGTCTCTATTCGTTTGAAACTTGTGTGAGTGTAATGTCTACTGTTAATTTTGATTGTTTATTTTACTTTTGTGTATTATCGATTTCACTTGCTTTCGCAATGTCAACATATGTTTCCCATGCCATTAAAGCCCTTTGAATTTAAGTGTGAGAGAGAAAGAGAGATAGTGAGAGAGAGAGAGAGAGAGAGAGAGAGAGAGAGAGAGAGAGAGAGAGAGACATACAGAGACAGAGTTTCTAATAAAAAAAATAACAATCATTTGGTTCGCCAGTGGAGAAGCCAATTATTTCTGTCATGATAGCATGACCCCTGACCTCTGGCAACAACACTCCAGATAGACCAATCAGAAGAGAGGACTGTATTGATACCCAACCAATTGATTGTGTGAAGAAATGGCCTTCATTTAAACCATCCTTCTCTCTCGTTATCCCTCTTTCTGCAACTGTGTTTGTTTCTCTGTCTTTCTCTCTCTCTCTCTTTCTCCCTCGGTCTATCTCTCACACTCTCTCTCTCCCTCCCTCTCTGTGCTACTGTACTCAGTAAATGGCACCATCTCTTTTGCTGACGGAAGAGAGACCATCATTGATAGTCATTACATGTTGGAGAACATCATCTATTTTTTTGTGGGAATGGCTGTACTTTTCACACTGCAGATTATTAATATATTTATTGCAAGGAAAAGTTCACAATTGTATAGCCTATTACAATAGGAATAAGATGTGGAAAACTAAAACCAAACAATTCCAGTAGAAATGTCAAGTGCGGAGACTGGGGAAGATTTCCCCTTTAGAGATGATTTGGGATGGCAGGTAGCCTAGAGGTTAGAGAAGAACAGGGCAGGTGATTGGGTGGGATTCTATTCCCATCGACGATTGACATAAAGTATTCTTCTTCTTCCCCTCCAATCCATCAGCTAGAACCACAGTCAATCTGACATTTTTTTAAAAGCGGCAATCAGCAGTTGAAACAATAACAAATTGTACTCTCCACCCATTTCGTTAAAAAGCTGAGTGATGGGGTGGAGAAATGTAACCCCTCTCAAATTCATAGACAGAGCTATGGATGCAAGGATTAACATAATTCGCATAATAAACCAATCTGCCTATGTAACACTTCCGCATCTGCGGTGACAGAGCTAGAGCGGTGTCGGTCTTTTCACACAATTGTCTGTAGCGCCCAAACATTTTGGCCTATACATTAATACGACCCCTTTGTGAAAGTGAGACTCTCAGTGACACAGGCCTCACAAGACTTGTCTGAAGTCCTACTGTAGCAGTCTAAAATATTTATGTCAGTATACTGAATATGGAGTATACATGTTACATTTTTTTAACAAAAAATAAAATTGTATAGTTTTGGGATGATTCAAGAGGCCTTAAAATGTTTAATCGAAGTGCAAAATTATCCTAGGTATGACCTTAAAACTATTCCATTATAGTTAGTAGTACCCCCGCACCTCCAGCTTAGACAGGGTTTACACTCTTATGGGTTAAACTTTCTTCCAATGAAAAACCCACAAGTGTGAGCAGATCAGTTGATCTCTCATTGTTACTGTGTCAAGTGATTATGATACCAGACAGCTGCGTCTAGGTACTCTACTTCCGCCCCAATGAAATATCGACCTATCAGGAGCATCAGTAATTGCAAGGCTGATGAATGTAAAAGTAGTTATTTCAATACAATAAAATAGAAGTAGAAAAAATGGAAACAGGATGTGCTTTCAGTGCAGTTATATAAATGCGGATAGATAAATTGTTTGTCCGTGGGATTTTTTTGAAATATGTGAGACATGGCAATGAATAATATTGATATAATGACTATCATATTGAAGTAAACATGGAGTCACACAACGATATGGCTACAGATGAAATAAGTTATGATGAACTTCACAGGGTGGTGAAAGTGCACAGTAATGAGCTTGATGCTCCGTTCCAATAAATATTTAAGGTCTAATTCTGGTGACATGATGATCAATGCTTGACTGCAGTTTGACAAATATTCTCAATAATATCCATAATAGGCTAGTCTCATCATGTAGACTAGCCTATCTGCACAGTATCTGCAAGCTGTTGGCTGGAGAGCAGTGCCAAAACCAGTAGGCACATTTGCTATTTAACACAAACATTTTTGTGACAAAACTATTGGTTGAGTTGAAAATGCTATGGAAACACATTAAACTTCAGATTAGTATTTGGTTCATGAAAACTTAAATTTTGTGCGCACTACATCATCACACACTGCTTTTTATCCGCAACAAATCTGTTTGGTGGAACACCAATAAGCACATTTACTTTATGCACATTTTGAATACTCACATGAAAATCTGTCGCCAGTTGGATGGAAACCTAGCTAGATATACAAAAAGACAGATACAAGCTAGGTTTCTAGCTAAGTGGCGACAGATTTTCATGTGCATATTCTAAAATCTACATAAAGGAATGTGCGGATTTTCCCAACAGTGGTATGTTTCCTCCAAACAGACTTGATTTCACTGAAGTTTCTATGTAAGGAATAAAAATCTAAAGTTCAATGTGTTTCTATCGCATTTTCAACTCTACCGACAGTTTTGTTAGGAAATCTGCTGTGGTAAATAGCAAATGCCCCCACTCTGGCCTTGGCAGGTGCACTCTGGTCTTGGCATGTGCACTCTGGTCTTGGCATGTGCACTCTGGTCTTGGCATGTGCACTCTGGTCTTGGCATGTGCCCTCTGGTCTTGGCATGTGCGCTCAAGAAGAGAGGAAGAGCCTCCACGTGATAGATAAACCCTTTTTTGTATGGAAGCCTATGAAAGGGTGTCAAATTATGTGAGGCTTATATCATCGAATAGAAGTTTCTTAGTGTTTAGGCTGTTACAAATGTACTGTTATAAGTGGATGCACGTGGCATTTGGGAAACTTTGAGAAAGACAACATAGTTGTGCCTGTTGTTCACACGTGTATCTGCCCTCTCATTGGCTAGAATGGTCCCACTTGATTTGGCCTGCCTTCAATCATTGAGGGTGTTCGATTAATCTCACCCGGGCACCTGTGTAGGCGTGTTTTGCATAGGCTTAAAGTTTATTGTATTTGATTTGGAAGGGAGTGCCTCCCAGGCGTGAGCCGGGTGCCCTGTTCAAAGCCCACGGCGAAGTTCCTCAAAACAAAAGTGATGTAATTAAGGATGTGGGGTAATCAAATCAAATCAAATTGTATTTGTCACATACACGTTTAGCAGATGTTACTGCGGGTGTAGCGAAATGCCTAATTAGTAGGATTCTGTGTTTTCCCATGCAAAAGTAATTGCTTTTGATAACAATGCTTTATCTGCCTTCCCAATGAAAACGAGTTAGAAAATTCAAACATTTATTTTATGGAAAAGATATGTATATTTCTGGACAATGCACCATGCTGCCTTGTTGACAAAATGACAGAGCAGCAAAGATTGTTGTTCAATTTGAGAAGGGCGCTCCTCCCTCCTTTCACCCGATGACGTAACGGGCCATTGTCCCGTGCTCCGCGGCTCAGCATAGTGGAATCAGCGCATCGAGGACATGCATTTCCATTTTTAGAGCGGTCACTCGGCTATATTGTCAATATTTTAGATACTAAATTCAATTATACTGAGCTGCGGGACACCAGTCTACGGCCCTTGACGTGTACGGGCAAAAATTGAGGGAGGAGCGCTCCTCTCAAAAGCAAACACCAATCTGCCCTTTTCAGTCACGTTGCCAACAAGCCTAATGGTAAATATTTTCCACACAATATATGTTTGTTTTCAAACTCATTTTCATTGGGAAGGCAAATCAAATGTTTTTATCAAAAGCATTCACTTTTGCATTTGACAACACAAAATCCTACTCATTACTACACGTGCTTTACTAAGTCACTTTTGTTTTGACCCAACTTCGCCATCAGACAGAGCTGGGCACCTGTCTCACAGGAAAGGAGCATCAAACTCATTACCTTGCACTTTCACCACCCTATTACATTTACCATAACATATTTAATTTGAACACAGTCAATATTGCAGTGTTAAATCAACACTTAAAGAGTACATTTTAACTCCACCTGAGATAACATGGTCCCACTCTAGAGAGTATAAAAGGAACTCTGATTATGGTGTTACATTTTGAATGTGAATGTAAATGTAACAATGTGCGCTGAGAGTCGGGAAGCAAGTTTAGGGAGTGAGTGTTTTAATAAACAAACAAAAATAAACTAACAAAAATGAAAATCTCAAAACATTCTCTTTTACTCAGAGTATTATTAAAGTCACCTAAATACTTTTTTGCCCCACTGTAGGTCTAAAACAGTTTGGGTCAAGAGTGCCACCCCCTTTGAAGAGGGGGATGGCCGCGACAGCTTTCCAATCTTTAGGGATCTCAGATGATACGAAACAGAGGTTGAACAGACTGGTAATAGGGGTTGCAACAATGGTGGCGGATAATTTTAGAAAGAGAGAGTCCAGATTGTCTAGCCCAGCTGATTTTTACGGGTCCAGGTTTTGCAGCTCTTTCAGAACATCTGCTATCTGGATTTGGGTGAAGGAGAATCTGTGGAGGCTTAGGCAAGTAGCTGCGGGGGGTGCGCAGCTATTGGCCGGGGTTGGGGTAGCCAGGAGCAAAGCATGGCCAGCCATAGAGAAATGCTTATTGAAATTCTCGTGGATTTATCGGTGGTGACAGTGTTACCTAGCCTCAGTGCAGTGGGCAGCTGGGAGGAGGTGGACTTATTCTCCATGGACTTTACCATGTTCCAAAACTTTTTGGAGTTAGGATGCAAATTTCTGTTTGAAAAAGCTAGCATTTGCTTTCCTGACTGACTGTGTTTATTGGTTCCTGACTTTCCTGAACAGGTGCATATCGTGGGGACTATTCGGTGCAAATGCAGTCTGCCACAGGATGTTTTTGTGCTGGTCGAGGGTAGTCAGCTCTGGAGAGAACCAAGGGCTATATCTGTTCTTAGTTCTACAATTTTTGAATGGGGCATGCTTATTTAAGATGGTGAGGAAATTACTTTTAAAGAACGATCAGGCATCCTCGACTGACGGGATGAGGTCAATATCCTTCCAGGATACCCGGGCCAGGTCGAATAGAAAGGCCTGCTCGCAGAAGTGTTTTAGGGAGTGTTTGAAAAGTGATGAGGGGTGGTCGTTTGACCGTGGATCCATCGCGGATGCAGGCAATGAGGCAGTGATCGCTGATTGAAAATGGCGTATTTGGAGGGCAAGTTGGTCAGGATAATATCTATGAGGGTGCCCCTGTTTATGGATTTAGGGTTGTACCTAGTGGGTTCCTTGATGATTTGTGTTAGATTGAGGGCATCTAGCTTAGATTGTAGGACTGCCGGGGTGTTAAGCATATCCCAGTTTAGGTCACCTAACAGAACGAACTCTGAAGATAGATGGGGGGCAATCAATTCACATATGGTGTCCAGGGCACAGCTGGGAGCTGAGGGGGGTCTATAACAGGCGGCAAAGGTGAGAGACTTATTTCTGGATAGATTAATTTTTAAGATTAGAAGCTCGAAACTGTTTGAAAACTGTTTGCGCATAGACCTGGAAAGTATGACAGAACTTTGCAGGCTATCTCTGGAGTAGATTGCAACTCCTCCCCCTTTGGCAGTTCTATCTTGATGGAAAACGTTGTAGTTGGGTATGGAAATCTCAGAATTTTTGGTGGCCATCCTACCAAACGAGAGTGCCTGGGGACACGCAGGGCCTATGTTAACCTCCACATCTCCTGAGGAACAGAGGAGGAGTAGGATGAGGGTACGGCTAAAGGCCGGGATAGTTATGCATGGTGAGGTCACTGCATGTGTGGGAGGTGGGACAACGTTGGTATCTGAGGCATGTTGAGTGGGACTAGGGGCTCAGCAGTAAACTAAAACAATGATAAATATCCTAAACAACAGTGTACAAGACATATTGACATTTAAGAGAGGCATAAAGCGAGGCCTAATGCAATCACCAATGTTGATTGGGAGAGCTAGCTAAGACAACAATGGGTGAGACAACAACAGCTAATCAGCTAAGACAACAACAGGTAAAATGGTGATGAATGGGCAGAGAGGGTCGGTTAACTACACACAGGGCCTGAGTTTGAGGCTGGGGCCGACAGATAAACAAAAAATAACCAAAATGGAGTACCGTGATTAATGAACAGTCCTGCAGGCATCAGCTATGTAGCCAAGTGATCATATGGTCCAGTGAACAGCAAAAGATAGAACAGGGAAGCCGTGGGGTAGTCATTACTACGCTAGCACGTGGGAGACACAGCGTTTAATGTTAGCAGGCTGGGGTAAGTAGAAGCGTCTGCACAGCAGATGGAGTTACGTCGGCGGACCAGTCGTGGTGGTACGGCGGTGCGCCGTGTCGACATAGGGTCCGGGCCAGATGGCAAAAGAGGTATTGTAGTTGTAGTAATTTTGTTTGCAAGCCAGGCTTCTGGCTCTCGACTAACTGGTGCTAGCTTCGGGGCAGGGGCGTTAGCTGCTACCGAGTGGTTATAATGGCTATCTAGCAGCAATGATCCGATGCAAATATCCACCAACAAACTTTATTCTAGAGATGGCTGAATATGTTTTGACGTATAACAATTTCAGGTTTGACGATGAATACTACCTCCAAACGAATGGAACATCGATGGGCTCCACAATCGGTCAGAGCTATGCTAACCTTTACAGTGGGGCAAAAAAATTAGTCAGCCACCAATTGTGCAAGTTCTCACACTTAAAAAGATGAGAGAGGCCTGTAATTTTCAGCATAGGTACATTTCAACTATGACAGACAAAATGAGAAAAACAATGCAGAAAATCACATTGTAGGATTTTTAATGAATTTATTTGCAAATGATGGTGGAAAATAAGTATTTGGTCACCTAGAAACAAGCAAGAATTCTGGCACTCACAGACCTGTAACTTCAACTTTAAGAGGCTCCTCTGTCCTCCACTCGTTACCTGTATTAATGGCACCTGCTTGAACTTGTTATCAGTATAAAAGACAACTGTCCACAACCTCAAACAGTCACACTCCAAACTCCACTATGGCCAAGACCAAAGAGCTGTCAAAGGACACCAGAAACAAAATTGTAGACCTGCACCAGGCTGGGAAGACTGAATCTGCAATAGGAAAGCAGCTTAGTTTGAAGAAATCAACTGTGGGAGCAATTATTAGGAAATGGAAGACATACAAGACCACTGATAATCTCCCTCGATCTGGGGCTCAACGCAAAATCTCACCCCGTGGAGTCAAAATGATCACAAGAACGGTGAACAAAAATCCCAGAACCAGACGGGGGGACCTAGTGAATGACCTACAGAGAGCTGGGACCAAAGTAGAAAAAGCCTACCATTAGTAACACACTACGCCGCCAGGGACTCAAATCCTCTAGTGCCAGACATTTCCCCCTGCTTAAGCCAGTACATGTCCAGGCCCGTGTGAAGTTTGCTAAAGAGCATTTGGATGATCCAGAAGAAGATTGGGAGAATGTCATATGGTCAGATGAAACCAAAATATAACTTTTTGGTAAAAACGCGCTCGTCGTGTTTGGAGGACAAAGAATGCTGAGTTGCATCCAAAGAACACCATACCTACTGTGAAGCATGGGGGTGGAAACATCATTCTTTGGGGCTGTTTTTCTGCAAAGGGACCAGGACGACTGATCCGTGTAAAGGAAAGAATGAATGGGGCCCTGTATCGTGAGATTTTGAGTGAAAACCTCCTTCCATCAGCAAGGGCATTGAAGATGAAACGTGGCTGGGTCTTTCAGCATGACAATGATCCCAAACACACTGCCCGTGCAACGAAGGAGTAGCTTCGTAAGAAGCATTTCAAGGTCCTGGAGTGGCTAGCCAGTCTCCAAAACTCAACCCCATAAAATCTTTGGAGGGAGTTGAAAGTCCGTATTGCCCAGCAACAGCCCCAAAACATCACTGCTCTAGAGGAGATCTGCATGGAGGAATGGGCCAAAATACCAGCAACAGTGTGTGAAAACCTTGTGAAGACTTACAGAAAACGTTTGACCTCTGTCATTGCCAACAAAGGGTATATAACAAAGTATTGAGATAAACTATTGTTATTGACCAACTATTTATTTCCCACCATAATTTGCAAATACATTCATTAAAAATCCTCAATGTGATTTTCTGGATTTTTTTTCTAATTTTGTCTGTCATAGTTGAAGTGTACCTATGATGAAAGTTACAGGCCTCTCATCTTTTTAAAGTGGGAGAACTTGCACAATTGGTGGCTGACTAAATACTTTTTTGCCCCACTGTACATCCATCCTGCCCTGCCTTTCTAAAGTCTTCGAAAGTCAAGTTAATAAACAAATCACTGACAACTTCGAATCCCACCGTAGCTTCTCCGAAACTGGTTTTCGAGCTGGTCATGTGTGCACCTCAGCCATGCTAAACGATATCACAAACGCCATCAAAAAAAGACAGTACTGTGCAGCCGTCTTCATCAAATCAAATCAAATCAAATTTATTTATATAGCCCTTCGTACATCAGCTGATATCTCAAAGTGCTGTACAGAAACCCAGCCTAAAACCCCAAACAGCAAGCAATGCAGGTGTAGAAGCACGGTGGCTAGGAAAAACTCCCTAGAAAGGCCAAAACCTAGGAAGAAACCTAGAGAGGAACCAGGCTATGTGGGGTGGCCAGTCCTCTTCTGGCTGTGCCGGGTGGAGATTATAACAAAACATGGTCAAGATGTTCAAATGTTCATAAATGACCAGCATGGTCGAATTATAATAAGGCAGAATAGTTGAAACTGGAGCAGCAGCACAGTCAGGTGGACTGGGGACAGCAAGGAGTCATCATGTCAGGTATTCCTGGGGCATGGTCCTATGGCTCAGGTCAGTTGAAACTGGAGCAGCAGCACAGCCAGGTGGACTGGGGACAGCAAGGAGTCATCATGTCAGGTAGTCCTGGGGCATGGTCCTAGGGCTCAGGTCCTCCGAGAGAGAGAAAGAGAGAAGGAGGCCATCAACCTGGCCAATGCTTTCGACCGTATTCTTATCGTTAGACTCAACAGCCTTGGATTCTCAAATGACTTTCTCGCCTGGTTCACCAACTACTTCTCAGACAGAGTTCATTGTGTCAAATCGGAGGGCCTGTTCTCTGGAACTCTGGCGGTCTCTATGGGGGTACCACAGGGTTTAATTCTCGGGCCAACTCTTTTCTCTGTATATATCAACGATGTCGCTCTTGCTGCGGGTGATTCCCTGATCCACCTCTACGCAGACGACACACACTAACCTCAAAATGAGCTTCAATGCCATACAACACACCTTCCGTGGCCTCCAACTGCTCTTAAACACTAGTAAAACCAAATGCATTATTTTCAACTGTTCGCTACCAGCACCCGCCCGCCCGACTAGCATCACTACTCTGGATGGTTCTGACTTAGAATGTGGACAACTACAAATACCTAGGTATCTGGCTAGACTATAAACTCTCCTTCCAGACTCATATTAAACATCTCCAATCCAAAATTAAATCTAGAATCAGCTTCCTATTTCGCAACAAAGCCTCCTTCACTCACGCCACCAAACAAACCCTCGTAAAACTGACTATCCTACCGATCCTCGACTTCTGCGATGTAATTTACAAAATTGCTTCTAACACTCTACTCAGCAAACTGGATGCAGTTTATCCCAGTGCCATCCATTTTGTTACCAAAGCCCCTTACATCACCCACCACTGCGACCTGTATGCTACATATTCGTCGCCAGACCCACTTGCTCCAGGTCATCTATAAGTCTCTGCTCGGTAAAGCTCTGCCTTATCTCAGCTCAATGGTCACGATAACAACACTCACCCATAGCACGCGCTCCAGCAGATATATCTCACTGGTCATCCCCAAAGCCAACACCTCCTTTGGCCACCTTTCCTTCCAATTCTCTGCTGCCAATGACTGGAACGAATTGCAAAAATTGCTGAAGGTGGAGACATATCTCCCTTACTAACTTTAAACATCAGCTATCTGAGCAGCTAACCGATCGCTGCAGCTGTACATAGCCTATCTGCTATCTGAGCAGCCCACCAGTCTACCTAACCCATCCCCATATTGTTTTTATTTACTTTTCTGCTCTTTTGCGCACCAGTATCTCTACTTGCACTTCATCATCTGCTTGTCGAGTGTTAATCTGCTATATTGTAATTACTTCGCTACTATGGCCTGTTTTTTGCCTTACCTCCTCACGCCATTTGCACACATTGTATATAGACGTTCTTTTTTTCTATTGTGTTATTGACTGTACGCTTGTTTATTCCATGTGTAACTCTGTGTTGTTGTTTGTGTCGCACTGCTTTGCTTTATCTTGGCCAGGTCGCAGTTGTAAATGAGAACTTGTTCTCAACTAGCTTACCTGGTTAAATAAAAGTTCAATTTAAAAAAATCTCTCTGTCTCCCAAATATTGAGCTAGGGCTGCCAGCCCCCTCCACATGGGGAATGCTTGAATGCTCAACATCTAATGTGACCAAAATACAGTCTTCTGTTAAACCCGTTATTGATGAGATCTTGTTTATGAAGTCTATAGCCTTTCACATATGATGGCAATGCTTGCACATGAGTTTTAATAAAATAGTCTACAAAGATTGACAACGACTCTAGCATTGAGCCTATTCCTGCAACCACTGGTCTGCCTGGATAATTGCCTTGTTGTGTTTTAGGTTTGTGTGTTTTTGGATTTTCACACTCCAGATATTATTTCCTAATGGAATTATGTCCCTATTTAAGATTACTCTGATATTTTTCGAATGATGTACCCACTTGCTCGGTAGGTCTATGTCCTTAATGTGGTTTTACAGATGTGTTTAATACGTCTTATTTACACACTGTATTCTAATATTTATGAAATGCATATTGTTACATTTGGGAGCACTTATTTGTTTTTCCTTAGCCTCCAACTCCTTTCGATGCGTGGAACGGATGTGGGTGGGGCTAGGTCTACATAAGGGTGCTGATTTTTTAAAACTCACAAAAGCTCTGACGAAGGCCATGAGGCCGATACGTAAGCTTATTAAAGATCAGTGATACTATCAAGAGCAGTGTGCGGTTTCCTTTTTCCTTCATTCCGCTGAATAGGAATTTAGTTTTGATTCAAAGTCCTAAATCAACACTAGAAATTTTACACAGATAAATCAACAATGGCTAATTTGCTGTGTAGGCTAATAAACTGCATGCTTTCCAGAATTGTAATGGGAGCACCACACACAATATCATCACCTTTCTCCAAGTTTACTTCTATTTGATGGTTATTATATCAATATTTCCGCATAAAGGCATTTCCAACTCCATTTCTCGCATTATTAATTTTACCGAAGCTAAAAGATCTCACCTTGTCTAGCGTATTTTGTTTTGTCACCTTGTCTAGCGTATTTTGTTTTGTCACCATGTCTAGCTTATTTTTTTGTTGTTGACATTTGGAAAGTTTACTGGCTGGCTTGTCCTGACATTTTTTATCCTACATACTTTACAAGGTTGGATAGAAACCTGGTTATAGAGTTTAATTAGGCCTACAGTTTCATAGGGTATGACTACACAATTTACTTTGATTTGATAGTTATTATATCAATAGCCATTTCTCGCATAATTATTTAATACGCTATGACTTTAATTGCATAAAAAACTGTGGCTGGAAACATGGTTAGTGTCTTTCTTAAATTTGTTTTCTCTCCCTGTTGCTGTTTCTCACTTCTCTGTCTCTCTAGGGGAGAAAGCATCAGAGAGACTGGTTTAAAAACATAGAGGAGCAAAGAGCAAAGACATTGTTATAGAGAAAGCTAGAGGTAGATTGAGATGGAGGTTGATATGTGATTGTCACAGAGAAAAGTTGATTGAGTCATGCCCAAGGGTCTGTTCTGCTTGTGGAAAAGGAAGTGAACACTGCCACTACCATATTCTCCATCCAAGGTGAATGAATTGAGGAGCAGAAAAGGAGATTCAGCAACTCTTGGAGGACAATGGAAGTCAATTAAAAAGCTTCTTCATTGTTACAAGTAAATCCAACGCGTTTCAGGTTTTGGCCTTCTGGGGTTGTACAGAATCAAAAAAGAACGAGGCTTTTAACATTTATAAATGCCCTTCTATGGACTCAGTGACCAATCACAATAAGAATACAAAATGAAACAATTGTGCATTGGTTAAATCAGTTGTAGAAATCTGACCAATTAACCTTGACATAGATTGATTCATAGATTGTGAGTACATGTTGTACTTACCAATAAAATATGTAAACACAAAACTTGGCCCAGGAGGTCCATGTCCAAGGTTCCTCACATAAGAGGCACATCTTCTCACAACCCTGAGACACAACTGAATCAAACTACCCTGATGCATTTTCATTGGTTCATAGTATAACAAACAAATCAAACTTTAACAATCATTTCTCTAAAAGTTGCCTTCCTCTGGTGTGAAATAACACAGGGTGCTCTGAGAATAAGTTCTCCATGTTGAGCTGTGACTGCAGTGTTAGCTAGCACTCAGACTGGGTTCACTGAGGTCAAAGGTGACAGCCAGAACGGAACACTCAGGTTACCGTGATACCAAACAGACGATTTGATGTCACAGAGTTCCCCATGGAGTGGGATTCTGAATTTTCTTTTGTTACACTGCTGGCATGAAAAGAAGTTGACTAGCTTTCTGCAGAATTTCTCCATCTCTCTCTTCTCTCATTTTCTCTTCCTTTGTTCATTTTTACAGGGCCTGTGTTCTTCATCTTTCTCTGACTGCATGTGTCATTGTAAGAGTCTGTGGCTTTGTCCCAATTGGCAATCTATTCACTTTATAGTGCACTACTTTTGACCAGCGCTGCCATTTGGGACGCATTCTGTAAGAGGTAGAACCTGCCACATATCATATGTCTTTCTCTCACTGTGGAGAGAAGGTCGATCTCACTTTCTAAGATTTCAGAGTGCAGAGCAAGAGCAGTGTGTAGTTTTCTCTTTTCTTTGAAGTAATCTCACTTTCTGTAATGCCAGAAATGTTTAAATGTGCCACTTCCACTACAAAGGATGCACCCGTTAAACCCTCTCTCTCGCTCTCTCTTTCTCTCGTTCTCTCTCTCTTTCTCTCTCTCTCTCTCGCTCTCTCTTTCTCTCTTTCTCTTTCTCTCTCTCTCTCTTGCACTCTCTTTCTCTCTCTCTCTCTCTCTCGCTCTCTCTTTCTCTCTCTCTCTCTCTCTCTCTCTCTCTCTCTCGCTCTCTCTCTCTCTCTCTCTCTCTCTCTCTTTCTCTCTTTCTCTTTCTCTCTCTCTCTCTCTCGCACTTGCACTCTCTTTCTCTCTCTCTCTCTCTCTCTCTCTCTCTCTCTTCTCTCTCTCTCTCTCTCTCGCTCTCTCTCTCGCGCTCTCTCTTTCTCTCTCGCTCTCTCTTTCTCTCTCTTTCGCTCTCTCTTTCTCTCTCTCGCTCTCTCTTTCTCTCTCTCTCTCTCTCTCGCTCTCTCTCTCTCTCTCTCGCTCTCTCTCTCTCTCTCGCTCTCTCTCTCTCTCGCTCTCGCTCTCTCTTTCTCGCGCTCGCTCTCGCTCTCGCTCTCTCTCTCTCTTTCTCTCTCGCTCTCTTTATTTGTCACTCCCCTTCCAATCCAAAGCTTGAAAGACATCTGCACCAATGGCTGCTAATAAGGCTTTGTACTGAGTCTAGGATGTTCAAGGAGAGGGAAGTTCATCAAAAGCCAAATTGCTCATTCATTAAATAGCTCTTACTTTGTGAAACACAGTTCTGAAAATGATGTTGTTTTTATTTTACCTGTATTTAACTACGGAAATCAGTTAAGAACAAATTCTTATTTTCAATGACAGCCTAGGAACAGTGGGTTAACTGCCTTGTTCGGGGGCAGAACAACAGATTTTTACCTTGTCAGCTCGGGGATTCGAGCTTGCAACCTTTACAGCTACAAGTCCAACGCTCTAGCCATTAGGATACCTGCTGCCCCATTGTGTTTTCTGAATGTGTACTTTTAAAGTGCTTTGTTGACTTTCTGCTTTTTGCCAATTTAAAACACGCTTTTTGACGTTGGTGGTGCTGGGCGCTGGTGCTCTCTGCTCGGCGGAGTGCTTTTCCTCAAAGGGTTAGACATCCTCCTGCAATTGTTTTACTTTTATCATTGGAAAGCTATATCCCAAGTATAAACACTTTAAAATACACACACTAAATGGCAAAAAAAAGTTTTGAACAAAATAGTGTTTTTAAGACACAACTGCCAACTTGCCCTACAAGGAGTTGGTCTGATGGGGATTCGTGATGTATGTCATCTGCGTTGCTTGTTTTAGTAATAATAGAGGAGCAATAGAGAACAAAAGAGAAAAGGCCCACCCCCTTACTTGTGCCATGTCATGAGGATACCTGGACCCCCTACTCAAATCAAATCAAAGTTTATTTGTGACTTGCGCCAAATACAACAGGTGTAGTAGACCTTACAGTGAAAAGCTTACTTACAGGCTCTAACCAATAGTGCAAAAAAGGTATTAGTTGAACAATAGGTAAGTAAAGAATAAAACAGTAAAAAGAGGCTATATACAGTAGTGAGGCTATATACAGTAGCGAGGCTATATACAGTAGCGAGGCTATAAAAGTAGCGAGGCTATAAAAGTAGCGAGGCTATATACAGTAGCGAGGCTACATACAGACACCGGTTAGTCAGGCTGATTGAGGTAGTATGTACATGTAGATATGGTTAAAGTGACTATGCATATATGATAAACAGAGAGTAGCAGCAGCGTAAAAAGAGGGGTTGGGGGTGGCACACAATGCAAATAGTCCGGGTAGCCATTTGATTACCTGTTCAGGAGTCTTATGGCTTGGGGGTAAAAACTGTTGAGAAGCCTTTTGTCCTAGACTTGGCACTCCGGTACCGCTTGCCATGCGGTAGTAGAGAGAAGAGTTGTGCCTTTAGTTAAGTAAAACAGGTGATAAATGAGCTGAAATGGAGATTTGAGTAGGACTTCAAGTGTTTGTTTACATATCCTGCAGCGTCAACAAATTTGCCCTACCAGCTTAAACTCATTAGCATAGGGACACATAGCCGCAGAGACGCTAACCGAGGGGAGGGATGAGGGAGGTGGGCAGAAGAGAAAATTGGAGAGTGATTAAGGGAAGAGGGAGGGATATCAACGAAGGAAGGAAGGAAGGAAGGAAATAAGGAAAGAAGGAAAGAAGGAAAGAAGGAAAGAAAGAAAGAAAGAAAGAAAGAAAGAAAGGTAAAATGCCTGCCAGTTATATGTTGTGGTTTGTGCCTGTTCTATCTGTGGGAGAAGAGAGAAGAAGAGAGGGAATAGAGTGAAAGTCATCATTAGGCTCCAGAAGAAGCTTGCTGTGTCTGTGTTGCCTAACTCCTGTACTCCTCTGCCTGTCGCTGCCTGCCTGCTTTCCTGCCACCCAGAAAACATTTTAGCTCTATTATGGCAGGTTGCTATGGAGACAGAGAGTTTTGTTTACAGCCAGTTGGTGTACTAGCTGAAAACAAAGTCACAGACTTGTTATGGGGAAAAAGCCAGAGTTGTTCCAACAACTCAGTGGGTTAACACATGATGCTGGCAACTACAGGGTTGTGTGTTTGATTCCCGCATTGGCCTTTCTCTCTCTCCCTGTATTTATTTTTTCATCTGTTATCTCTCTCCCTGTCTCTCGTATAAAGTGGCAGCAGTGTGCCGCTGGACCAGGCGACCACGAGGATGACACACTGGTTAGAGGGTCACACAAACACACACACACACACAAAACTAGCTCTCTCCTCTCCTCTCCTGACCCTAGCATTCTGGTATCCTACAGAGCCACCTGGGGATCTAAGCCTAGTTTGAGTTTGCTTCATTTGTGCTTTTTCATCATTTTTAATTAGAAGGCATGGGGAGAGGGGGATAGAGAGGAGGGGGTGTGGGAGAGATATAGAGGAGAAGTTGAGTAGAGGATAGAAGTAGAAGGGGAGAAAGTGGGAAGGAGGGAGGAAAGGTGAGAAAAGATGTGAATGTGAGAAAGAGGTTGATTAAGATTCACAGGCCTATGTCCCACAGGGTGGTGGAGAGAGGAGATCACAGCCTTCAGTATAGTCTGATCTGCTGCAGCACATACACACACACACACTCACGTACGCATGCACACACACGCAACAACACTCTCCTTCTTCAAGAGGCATCGAGGCTGTTTTGCACAGTCATCAGAATCGCTTCATTGTTTAATTTGAACTTTTTTTGGTTCAAGTAGGTAGGCAGGGTAAATGTGGACACCACAATTAATTCAGTTTAGTTCAAGTGTTACCAACAGCTGTGGTCCAGGTGTGCAGACAGGGCCTTGTATGTTGTGTATACCCGTGCCAGGAACACTATAAAACAGAAATAAAGATTTGTTCTTAAATTAAAGGAGTACAGTACAACTGCTTGTCACTGTAGTGGTACTAAATCAAATCAAATCAAATTTTATTTGTCACATACACATGGTTAGCAGATGTTAATGCGAGTGTAGCGAAATGCTTGTGCTTCTAGTTCCGACAATGCGGTAATAACCAATGAGTAATCTAGCTAACAATTCCAAAACTACTACCTTATACACACAAATGTAAAGGGATAAAGAATATGTACATAAAGATATATGAATGAGTGATGGTACAGAGCGGCATAGGCAAGATGCAGTAGATGGTATCGAGTACAGTATATACATATGAGATGAGAATGTAAACAAAGTGGCATAGTTTAAAGTGGCTAGTGATACATGTATTACATAAAGATGTAGTAGATGATATAGAGTACAGTATATACGTATACATATGAGATAAATAATGTAGGGTATGTAAACATTATATTAAGTAGCATTGTTTAAAGTGGCTAGTGATATATTTTACATCAATTCCAATCAATTCCCATTATTAAAGTGGCTGGAGTTGAGTAAGTGTGTTGGCAGCAGCCACTCAATGTTAGTGGTGGCTGTTTAACAGTCTGATGGCCTTGAGATAGAAGCTGTTTTTCAGTCTCTCGGTCCCAGCTTTGATGCACCTGTACTGACCTCGCCTTCTGGATGATAGCGGGGTGAACAGGCAGTGGCTCGGGTGGTTGTTGTCCTTGAGGATCTTTATGGCCTTCCTGTGACATCGGGTGGTGTAGGTGTCCTGGAGGGCAGGTAGTTTGCCCCCGGTGATGCGTTGTGCAGACCTCACTACCCTCTGAAGAGCCTTACGGTTGTGGGCGGAGCAGTTGCCGTACCAGGCGGTGATATAGCCCGACAGGATGCTCTCGATTGTGCATCTGTAGAAGTTTGTGAGTGCTTTTGGTGACAAGCCAAATTTCTTCAGCCTCCTGAGGTTGAAGAGGCGCTGCTGCGCCTTCTTCACGATGCTGTCTGTGTGGGTGGACCAATTCAGTTTGTCTGTGATGTGTACGCCGAGGAACTTAAAATGTACTACCCTCTCCACTACTGTTCCATCGATGTGGATAGGGGGGTGGTCCCTCTGCTGTTTCCTGAAGTCCACAATCATCTCCTCAGTTTTGTTGACGTTGAGTGTGAGGTTATTTTCATGACACCACACTCCGAGGGCCCTCACCTCCTCCCTGTAGGCCGTCTCGTCGTTGTTGGTAATCAAGCCTACCACTGTTGTGTCGTCCGCAAACTTGATGATTGAGTTGGAGGCGTGCGTGGTCACGCAGTCGTGGGTGAACAGGGAGTACAGGAGAGGGCTCAGAACGCACCCTTGTGGGGCCCCAGTGTTGAGGATCAGCGGGGTGGAGATGTTGTTGCCTACCCTCACCACCTGGGGGTGGCCCGTCAGAAAGTCCAGGACCCAGTTGCACAGGGCGGGGTAGAGACCCAGGGTCTCGAGCTTGAAGACGAGTTTGGAGGGTACTATGGTGTTAAATGCTGAGCTGTAGTCGATGAACAGCATTCTCACTTAGGTATTCCTCTTGTCCAGATGGGTTAGGGCAGTGTGCAGTGTGGTTGAGATTGCATCGTCTGTGGACCTATTTTGGTGGTAAGCAAATTGGAGTGGGTCTAGGATGTCAGGTAGGGTGGAGGTTATATGGTCCTTGACTAGTCTCTCAAAGCACTTCATGATGACGGAAGTGAGTGCTAGTCGTTTAGCTCAGTTACCTTAGCTTTCTTGGGAACAGGAACAATGGTGGCCCTCTTGAAGCATGTGGGAACAGCAGACTGGGATAGGGATCGATTGAATATGTCCGTAAACACACCAGCCAGCTGGTCTGCGCATGCTCTGAGGGCGCGGCTGGGGATGCCGTCTGGGCCTGCAGCCTTGCGAGGGTTAACACGTTTAAATGTTTTACTCACCTCGGCTGCAGTGAAGGAGAGTCCGCATGTTTTGGTTGTGGGCCGTGTCAGTGGCACTGTATTGTCCTCAAAGCGGGCAAAAAAGTTATTTAGTCTGCCTGGGAGAAAGGCACCCTGGTCCGTGACTGGGCTGGTTTTCTTTTTGTAATCCGTGATTGACTGTAGACCCTGCCACATACCTCTTGTGTCTGAGCCGTTGAATTGCGACTCTACTTTGTCTCTATACTGACGCTTAGCTTGTTTTATTGCCTTGCTAGGGTGGCAAAATAATACCCAGTGTGCTTTGCAGTTCATTTTGGTATGTTCCTCTTCATATATATGCTTACATTTTGCTTGTTTAACAGACACTCTTATCCAGTGTAACAACAACATATCAGAGAATATCCTGTGGCTTTCACCAAGGGAGGTCATGGGCAAATGTTATCATTAAAGTTAAACTTTTTATGACAATAAATTACATCTTATATGGCCTAACTTTCAGGCCTTGTTCTATCCTAATACAATGGCCTGAAACTCAGTGTTTACAGGCCAAATTATGCTTGCAAGTAGGGTTGCTGCTTATTCCTTCCCATTTCCGGGAATTTTCCAATCAGGATTTCTGGAAAATCGGGGAATTGTGGAAAATTTACCAGAATTACACAACCCTTCCAACAAGTCACATTATGCTGGCTCACAAACTGATGTGTAATTCCTATTAGAACCCAGACAGAGTTAGGAGAACCAAGTGTTTGAATTTTTATTCACCCACAACCAGCATTCAGAATGAGTACCAGGTGCCAGGAACAATGTGAGGAGACTACCTAAGCTATTTAAACTGGAACAACCATATGAGTAATGGGTGCAAAAAAATCCAACTAACTGATTGGATTAGTTTAGAAAAAATGATTTGTGTAGCATAAGATGAATCAATCAATTTACATGGAAATACACTGCTATTAAAAACAATTTTTAAAAAATCTACTTGCAGTAGAGCATGCTGGGAAATCTGATAATAATAATGATTATGGTACAAATGTGCCTTTTAGGATGCCACCACAGTGACAAAGTAGACACCTGGCCCAACACTGCAACAACCTGTCTCTCTCTCTCTCTCTCTCTCTCTCTGTCTGTCTGTCTGTCTGTCTGTCTGTCTGTCTGTCTGTCTGTCTGTCTGTCTGTCTGTCTGTCTGTCTGTCTGTCTGTCTGTCTGTCTGTCTGTCTGTCTGTCTTTGAGCCCACAATATGAGTTCATTACGGAGTCAGTGGAGAGTATGCTGCTGAATGTACATTAATTTGGGATAGGGCAGCAGTTGTGCAGGTGTATCACTATATATTTAGGTGGTCACATATGAGCACAGTGCTGTTGTAACTCCCACAACAAATAAACCCAGCTAATTTGAAAAAGAGATGGTGTTGTATTCATATTCGTATTGACATCATCAACATAATCAACAGTGGGCTGCTTACCATGTGTTAACGAGAATATTATTATTGTTGGACTGCATAAAAAGGAGTGTGTGTGTTTGTCTGTGTGGTTGTGTGGATTGTGTGTGTGTGTGAGCATGTGAGCGTGAGTGTGCGTTTATGTGTACGGGCGCGCATGTGTGTATGAGTGCGTGTGTACACAATCTAAGCCTGCCAAGGTCTGTTTTCCCTGCTTTGCATATTTAATAGGACGTGACTGTCTTCTAACAGATGATCTCCATATTTCCCCCTGAACCAAATGCATTTTAACAAGTTGGCAACCGTAATTAACGCGGTCAATTTCAAAACATCCCAAATGTATTTTTTTCTTATTTCTTTTCGCCTCAACATGAATCAATAGAGTCTCACTAATTAACTGGTATTTTTAGAACACAGCAAGAGGCTTATTATCATGGTTGTATTTTTATATCAAAATAATATTCTGGCATAATAATCTCTCTCTC
Source organism: Oncorhynchus clarkii lewisi (assembly GCF_045791955.1). Classification (NCBI taxonomy): domain Eukaryota; kingdom Metazoa; phylum Chordata; class Actinopteri; order Salmoniformes; family Salmonidae; genus Oncorhynchus; species Oncorhynchus clarkii. The sequence goes on along the minus strand of NC_092169.1, from coordinate 31,148,473 downwards.
TCTAGCCCAGATAGTAGTGCTGTCCTGCACGAGCTTTACCGAGTGTTGATTGTGCCAAGAAACTTCATTTCACCCTAAGTGAAGTTTTATACACGCCGTTTTATCAACATTCCCTGACTCAGGAGAGAAATGCAGAGACAGAGACATGCATAAACTGTACTGAAAACAAATGGTACTTGTTACTACTGAAAGGCCTCTCTGGAAAATATTTTGGCTGTGTAGCAAATGGCACCTTATTCCCTACAGTGTACTGTGTATAGTGTACTACTTTTGACCAGAGTCCTATGGTCCCTGTTAACCTCAGCTTTCAGAGAGAGAGAAAGAGAGAGACAGAGAAAAAAAGAGACCTGTTTTCTCGAAATTCTCAAACTGCATATCAATTCTAGTTTCACGCTCCACATTACTTTCTTGAAAACAAAAAGTTTTGTCTCTCTTCTCCTTTTTTTTCTCTTTCACTCTTCTTTTCTTCCCTTCTCACCCTTTCAGCCTTTCATCAGCGTTTGTGGGAAATAATGAATCTTCTAGCGAACACAGCATCATTAACATAAATTATTATATTGCAATTTCACACTCATTTGCATGGCCTTGCGAGGTCCTCTTATGAAAGTCATATATTATTCTGTCTGCACTGCCCAGGCAATTTAGACGGAGAGAGGGAGAGAAAAGAAAAGTGGTCACACTGCATGTTCCTACTTTAATTTAATGTGCCAAAGATCTGTGCTGAATGAAGTTCACTCTCATAGGACATGGTGGAGGGGAATGCCTTAGGCGGGTGTGTGTGCGCGTGCGCGTGGGGGGGGTTAAAAATGACCCAGTGCTGGGTAAATAGTGGACAGAACACACTTGAACACACTTGAGTCACTTAGGATGGTTGTTTCTTTGAAGACTGGAGGCGTGGCTTAGTAGGGGTGTTGCTTTCATATAGTGTTGGTATAATTACCACTTTCGTATACTATTTAAATAGTAATGTTCTTAAATGTATATTAAAAAATATGTAATGCTCAAAAATATTGAAGAACATTTTACGTTTGCAGTGTGCAAAAATATTGAAGAACATTTTACGTTTGCAGTGTACAAACTTAACATGATGAACAGGAAAGACATTTACCCTTCATGGGTGGCTAAAAATAACTGAAATAATAAATATCTGAAAGCCACACCCCAACTCGGCCAAGAAACATTGGTTTAACAGGACATTACTGTAAAGAAAGCAGTTCTTTACAGTATACTGTCAAAGCAAAGTTTCTTTGGAATTTACAGTAACATAATGTACCTTTTTTTTTACAGTACCTTTCAGGTAACTAGATGCCGGTAAATTACCGTAAAAAACATTTTTGTTTTTTTACACTGTAGCCTTGGATTTTGCTAGGCTATTCTGGGCAGGGGTGGAGGAAGTAAAATCCCATGACTCCAGGTTGTAATGTTCAGCGTTCAATCCCAGTGGTAGACACTTGTTTTAACCTCCTTATCCCAAACCTTAACTCTTATCTTCGAAATTTGACATTTGGAGCAACTTCTAAATTTTATATTTGGAGAAATGGAACGATGCTGTGCACGAGGAACAACCCCGGGTGTCAAAAACACTTTGAAATTTGACATTTGGAGAAAAGTGCAAAAACATGTCATTTTGCTGTGAGACTCAATGAGCTTGTTGGGTTAAACAAGCCAAATAACCTTTATTTGACACTAATGTGTGATTCCACAAACACCTGTCTCATTAATTTGCTTGTTTCAATAAGAAAGGATTAGTGATGATTTGATGATTGCTTTAAAAAAATCTCATTATCATTCGTGTTGTTTCTCTCTCATACTTTTGTTCACAACTTAATGTTCTATGTGGCTTTCTTCAGTTAGAGCTGGTATGTTGTCTCTCTCTCTCGCTCCTTCTCTCTCCCTCTCGCTCCTTCTCTCTCCCTCCTCCTCTCTCCCTCCCTCTCTATCCCTCTTTCTCTCTACTCTCGCTAACTCCTTCTCTCTCTGTCCACTTCTATTCAAGAATAAAGAGTGGAGTAGTTTTAGCAATTCAGCTATTATTTACCCAGCCGCTCTCCGCTTGCTTCAGCTTTCCTTGCCTATCTCCAGGCCCAGGGGAGGGATTTAGCCTGACTGAGAAAATCTCATATTTCTTCAAATATAAACCAAATAAAAGCTGTGGACTACCTCTGTCTGTGTGTGTGTGTGTGTGTGTGTGTGTGTGTGTGTGTGTGTGTAGAGGGAGATGATACAATGCTCCTGGTCCTGTGGCTTGGAGAGAGAGCTTGGATAAACTCTTTGATTTAAAGAGCAGCGGAGAGCTGGGCCTCCGATGTAGCTCACACACACGCACATGTACGCACACACACTCACACACACAGAGGGAAGTCATGCATGCAAATATCCATATATATGTTATATGGTACTAGCGGACACAGCAAGAGGACACAGCAAGAGGCTAGCCTGTCAGTCGTGATCGACAGTTGACTTAATGGTCACAGGGAATGTGAAGAGATTATTGCATTAACTACCTAGCAATGTCACATCTTTCCCGTCTGCTCCTTTTGCACCAACCTTCAGTCCTTCAGTCCCCCCATCTCCCCCTGCAGCAGTGTTGTGTAGCTAACCAAATCAAGCTTTACATACACACATACACACACACATACACCCTCTCCCCTATTTGTAGCTATAACCTAATTAGTCAATTTAATAAAGTGATAGAAGATAAGAACAGAGAACAGGGATAATGACACAGTTTTCTATCAGAGCTGGGTAGAAAACAGTCCTCGATCAGTGTTGGGTATAAAACACAATCCTCGATCAGTGTTGGGTATAAAACACAATCCTCGATCAGTGTTGGGTATTAAACACAGTCCTCTATCAGTGTTGGGAATTAAATACAGTCCTCTATCAGTGTTGGGTATTAAACACAGTCCTCTATCAGTGTTGGGTATTAAACACAGTCCTCTATCAGTGCTGGGTATTAAACACAGTCCTCTATCAGTGTTGGCTATTAAATACAGTCCTCTATCAGTGTTGGGTATTAAACACAGTCCTCTATCAGTGTTGGGTATTAAACACAGTCCTCTATCAGTGCTGGGTATTAAACACAGTCCTCTATCAGTGCTGGGTATAAACCTCATCTGATATGATTGCTGTCAAAATTAGCTTGTTAGGAAGAGACATTGTGACAGGTCTCTACTTGATTCTCATTGGTGCAGACACAAACAGATAGTCATCATAATCCTCATTGAGACATTGTTTCCTATTTCACAACTAAACTATGACAATGGGTGGCTGCATGGGGCATCATTTGTGGAGGAAGTGAGAGGTTAATATCCATCTTATCCATCTCATCTTATCCATCTCCTCTCATGTCCCCAGATAATACGAACTGACTGGCTATTGTAGTCAGAAGGGAGACAAAGGTCTGGTCTGTTTCTCCCTCTCTTTGTTCAATCTTGGTTACATTGGTGGTAGATATGAGTCACACTGTCAGATCATACAGCTGGGATCTGGGTTGTCTGGCCTTTCTTTATTTAACTAGGCAAGTCAGTTAAGAACAAATTCTTACTTTCAATAACAGCCTAGAAACAGTGGGTTAACTGCCTTGTTCAGGGGCAGAACGACAGATTTTTACCTTGTCAACTCAGGGATTCAATCTTGGAACCTTTCGGTTCCTAGTCCAGTGCTCTAACCCCTAGGTTACCTGCCGCCCCTTTTAGAGAGAGTTGGTATGTGTGTTTGTTTGTGTGTGTAGGTTGTGACAGATGTCATTAACCCACGCTCCGTCTGGACCTGTCCTGAATCTCCTGCCAGAACTGTGTGTGTGTTCTCTTGTTAGTTGTTTGCTTGTTTGTTTGTGTGTGATGGGAGGAAGACCTCCAGCAGAGCAGAAGGGGTGACCGGGGCCACTACGGCCCCACTCACCTGCTCCCTCCCGGGGGCTAGGCCGGCAGAGAGCTGCCAGAAGGCCTGGAGGTTGGGGTGGATATGGCAGAGAGAGGTGTTCCTATGTCTCTATCCACACACACACACACACACACACACACACACACACACACACACACACACACACACACACACACTCTCTGGTCTTCCGGTAGTTCTGACTCAGGATAGGTCCAGACCCAACACACACACATACACACACATGCACAGGTTATATTTACAGGACTTGACAGCTTTAACACAGATCTAGGATCAGTTGTGTAATCCCAGAGCCATTCACTTTGTAATGGACTTATCCATCTCCTCTCATGTTCCCAGACAATAAGAACTGACTGGCTTTTGTAGTCAGAAGGGAGACAAAGGTCTGGTCTGTTTCTCCCTCTCTTTGTTCACTCTTCATTGCTGTCTTCTTTTTCATCCCTCAATCTCGTCTCTAACCCTTATCTTTCTCTCTGTCCCTCTGTTTCTCTTCGTTTAGCTCTTATCTGTCTCTCTATCCCCATACCTCTCTCCTTCTACCTCTTATTTTATCACATTCATTAAACTAGACCTCCTTCCCCTTCTAACAAGCTTTTTGATTGGTTTAGCAGTTTTTAAAAACATGTAATAACTTTTAGACAGCAGGCCTGATAAAAAGAGAGAGGAAGACAGACAGACAACAGCGGACAGACAGATAACAGCGGACAGATAACATTGGAGATGGAGGGAGGACAGAAGGGTTAAAAGAAAAAGTACAGAGAGAGCGTGAGGTATGGAGATGGATATAGAGGAAGAGATTAGCTAAGGCTGTGTGTGTGTGTGTGGTTGCGAGCGTCTCTGTGTGTTCAGTTGATTGAGTTGCTGTTTGAGTTTAGAGCTTAGTTGTAGAAGTGATAACATCCTTCATGGAGACAGAGGTCTTATCTCAGTGCTGCATTATCAGTTACTAAACCATGATCCATAGTCAGTTATTATTAATTGGCAAACTTTCCCTCCCTCCCTGGGTCTCAATGGTGATTTCCACTGATCCACAGTGCTTAAGATCCTCGAGTTCACGTCCTCCCTCTCCCTTTCCCTCTTTAAAGCCTGAAGTTACACAGATCCTCTCCTCCTGGTCTTCTCCTTCTCACCCCCTCCACCCTCCATCCACTGTGTATGTGACAATACAACCTATACTTTTTATTTTATTATCCCCATCCCCCATGTTTGGAAAGCAAAGCAATCGTCTCCTGCCCACATCCACGTCTGGAACACAAATATTAGTTTTACATCTTCATCAGGGTTGAAAACTGATTAGACCTCATTAACATTCTCCTCGTTACGGTGTGGAGGGTGGAGTGGAGGTCCGGTATTGTGGGCTAGTTGTGAAAAACTGACAAGGGCTGATGGAAGATTGACTCATTTACATTTTAGTCACTTAGCAGATGCTCATATCCAGAGCGACAGTTAGTGCATTCATCCTAAGATAGCTAAGTGAGAAAACCACATGACCGTCATAGTAAGTTTTTCCTCAATAAAGTAGTTATCAGTAAAGTCAGTGCAAGTAAGAAAAGACAAGTACGAGAGAAGAAGGGAGGAGGACGGAGGGGAGGTAAAGGATAATAGACGTGGGTAGAATATGAGAACATTTGTGAGCGAAGTTAGAAGAGAAGATACATTTTTTGTGTCTGTATGGGGGCAGCTGCAATACTGAGGAGAGTTGATGGACTCAAAGGAGTGAGAGAGGAACAGAGAGGAGGGCAGGGGAGGAAAGGAGGTAAAAAGTTAGAAAAGGAAGGGTGGAAGGAAGGAGGAGAGCTGAGGTAGCAGAACATTGGTTCTAAATACTCAGAGGAATTCTTCCAATCTTCCAAAACTTTTTAATCTGCATATCATAGCCCTAACCAGTCTCTAACTCTCTGTGAACTCACTCCACAGCCAACTAACTCACCCCATAATTCACATTATGGTACACATACCCAAAAAATGCTGAGTTAAAAACAACCCAATTTGGGTTATTTGGTCATCTAGCGCTGGGTAAATATTGGACAGAACACGTGCTGCGTTATTTTGACCCAGCCAGTTGGGTTGCGTGAATAACCCAATATGTTATGTTGTTGGGATTACCCAAACATGGGTTCATTTAACCTTCAGTTGGGTATTTTTCACTGTCACTCTGTTTGACCTAGCAGCTGTTTTTTGTAATGTAATCATTAATTTATTTTCAGGGGGTGTGGCCTATTAGTGTGTTGCTTTCAGATAGATCTTATTGGCCACCCATTAGACTAAAGGTAATTTCTGTGCATGTTAGTTTAACATACTACAAATTCAAATGTTCATTTTCTTTGTATTCTAAACATTTTTCTAGAATATTATGATTATTTATTACATATTATATTAAGAAATACCACCTCATTGCACGATATGGAACTCAGTCCCATTGTATCCCAGCAATGGGACTGACTTACATAGGCTTTTAGGGAACTCATACACTTACAGTGCCTTGCGAAAGTATTCGGCCCCCTTGAACTTTGCGATCTTTTGCTACATTTCAGGCTTCAAACATAAAGATATAAAACTGTATTTTTTTTGTGAAGAATCAACAACAAGTGGGACACAATCATGAAGTGGAACGACATTTATTGGATATTTCAAACTTTTTTAACAAATCAAAAACTGAAAAATTGGGCGTGCAAAATTATTCAGCCCCCTTAAGTTAATACTTTGTAGCGCCACCTTTTGCTGCGATTACAGCTGTAAGTCGCTTGGGGTATGTCTCTATCAGTTTTGCACATCGAGAGACTGAAATTTTTTCCCATTCCTCCATGCAAAACAGCTCGAGCTCAGTGAGGTTGGATGGAGAGCATTTGTGAACAGCAGTTTTCAGTTCTTTCCACAGATTCTCGATTGGATTCAGGTCTGGACTTTGACTTGGCCATTCTAACACCTGGATATGTTTATTTTTGAACCATTCCATTGTAGATTTTGCTTTATGTTTTGGATCATTTGCTTGTTGGAAGACAAATCTCCGTCCCAGTCTCAGGTCTTTTGCAGACTCCCTCAGGTTTTCTTCCAGAATGGTCCTGTATTTGGCTCCATCCATCTTCCCATCAATTTTAACCATCTTCCCTGTCCCTGCTGAAGAAAAGCAGGACCAAACCATGATGCTGCCACCACCATGTTTGACAGTGGGTATGGTGTGTTCAGGGTGATGAGCTGTGTTGCTTTTACGCCAAGCATAACGTTTTGCATTGTTGCCAAAAAGTTCAATTTTGGTTTCATCTGACCAGAGCACCTTCTTCCACATGTTTGGTGTGTCTCCCAGGTGGCTTGTGGCAAACTTTAAACGACACTTTTTATGGATATCTTTAAGAAATGGCTTTCTTCTTGCCACTCTTCCATAAAGGCCAGATTTGTGCAATATACGACTGATTGTTGTCCTATGGACAGAGTCTCCCACCTCAGCTGTAGATCTCTGCAGTTCATCCAGAGTGATCATGGGCCTCTTGGCTGCATCTCTGATCAGTCTTCTCCTTGTATGAGCTGAAAGTTTAGAGGGACGGCCAGGTCTTGGTAGATTTGCAGTGGTCTGATACTCCTTCCATTTCTATATAATCGCTTGCACAGTGCTCCTTGGGATGTTTAAAGCTTGGGAAATCTTTTTGTATCCAAATCCGGCTTTAAACTTCTTCACAACAGTATCTCGGACCTGCCTGGTGTGTTCCTTGTTCTTCATGATGCTCTCTGCGCTTTTAACGGACCTCTGAGACTATCACAGTGCAGGTGCATTTATACGGAGACTTGATTACACACAGGTGGATTGTATTTATCATCATTAGTCATTTAAGTCAACATTGGATCATTCAGAGATCCTCACTGAACTTCTGGAGAGAGTTTGCTGCACTGAAAGTAAAGGGGCTGAATAATTTTGCACGCCCAATTTTTCAGTTTTTGAGTTGTTAAAAAAGTTTGAAATATCTAATAAATGTCGTTCCACTTCATGATTGTGTCCCACTTGTTGTTGGTTCTTCACAAAAAAATACAGTTTTATATCTTTATGTTTTAAGCCTGAAATATGGCAAAAGGTCGCAAAGTTCAAGGGGGCCGAAGACTTTCGCAAGGCACTGTGTATATATATATATATATATATATATATATATATATATATGTCACTTCAGTTTGTTCCTTCCCCAGGTGTCATTGTATCTGTTGGTTTCCTGTCTGTGTGTTGTTCTTGTTTTGGTCATTTGTTTATTAAATTATGCACTCCCTGAACTTGGTTCCCGACTCCCAGCACACACGTTAGTTTTAAGTTATTGTCCTGCTGGTAGGGGAATTCATCTCCCGGACAAGAAGATGACTGGTTTGCCACATTTTTTGCAGTATTACTTTAGTGCCTTGTTGCAAACAGGATACATGTTTTGGAAAATGTGTATTCTGTACAGAAATGTGTATTCTGTACAGAAATTTGTATTCTGTACAGAAATGTGTATTCTGTACAGAAATGTGTATTCTGTATTCTGTCCTTTTTTTTTTACTCTGTCATGTAGGTTATTATTGTGGAGTAACTACAATGTTGTTGATCTATCCTCAGTTTTCTCCTACCACAGCCATTAAACTCTGTAAAATAAAGGTTAAATAAATAACTGTTTTAAAGTCAGCCTTATGGTGAAATCCCTGAGCGGTTCTCTTAATTTATGGCAAGTGAGTTACGAAGGACGCCTGTATCTTTTGTAGTGACTGGGTGTAAACAATCCACATTGTTATTAACAACTTCACCATGCTCAAACGGATAGTCAATGTCTGCTTTTTGTATTTGAACCCATCTACCAATAGGTGCCCTTCTTAGCGAGGCATTGGACCACCTACTTGGTCTTTGTTGTTGAATCTGTGTCTGAAATTCACTGCTTGACAGTACATTTGTATGTGTGGGTACAGATATGAGGTAATCAAACAATTATTTAAAACACAATTATTGCATACAGAGTCCATGCAGTTTATCTTACTTGTTAAGCACATTTTTACTCCTGAACTTATTTAGACTTTCCATAACAAAGGGTTTGAATATTTATTGACTCAAAACATTTCAGCTACAAATGTTTTAATTTGCAAAAATGTTAAACATAATTCCACTTTGACATGATCAAATCGAATTGTATTTGTCACATGCGCCGAATACAACAGATCTTACAGTGAAATGCTTACTTACAAGCCCTTAAACAACAACACAGTTTCAAGAAAAATGGTGTTAAGTAAAGAATAGATAAGTAAAAATAACATAGTTAAAGTGCAGCAGTAAAATAACATAGTTAAAGTGCAGCAGTAAAATAACAGTAGCGAGGCTACCGGTTAGTCGAGTTAATTGAGGTAATATGTAATATGTAGGTAAAGTTAAAGTGACTATGCATAGAAAATAAAGAGAGTAGCATAAAATAATGGGGGGGGGCAATGCAAATGGTCTGGGTAGCCATTTGATTAGCTGTTTAGGAGTCTTTTAGTTTGTGGGTAGAAGCTGTTAAGAAGGCTTTTGGACCTAGACTTGGTGCTCCGGTACTACTTGCCGTGCGGTAGCAGAGAGAACAGTCAATGACTGGGGTGGCTGGAGTCTTTGAACATTTTTAGGGCCTTCCTCTGAATTCCTAGTGTAGAGGTCCTGGATGGCAGGAAGCTTGGCCCCAGCGATTTAACAGCGATGTACTGGGTAGTACGCACTACACTCTGTAGTGCCTTGCAGTCGGAGGCCGAGCAGTTGCCATACCAGGCAGTGATGCAACTTTTTCAGGATCTGAGGACCTATGACAAATATTTTCAGTCTCCTTATTGGGATTAGGCTTTGTGTTTGGACCATGATAGTTTGTTGGTGATGTGGATACCAAGGAACTTGAAGCTCTCAACCTGCTCCACTACAGCCTTGTCGATGAGAATGCAGGTGTGCTCGGAGCTCCTTTTCCTGTAGTTCATAATCATCTCCTTTGTCTTGATTACGTTGAGGGAGAGGTTGTTAACCTGGCACCACATGGCCAGGTCTCTGACCTCCTCTCTATAGGCTCTCATCGTTGTCAGCATGTTGTTACCTACACCTACTACCTGGGGGCGGCCCATCAGGAAGTCCAGGATTCAGTTGCAGAGGAGGTGTTCAGTCCCAGTGTCCTTAGCTTAGTGGTGAGCTTTGAGAGCACTATGGTGTTGAATACTGAGCTGTAGTCGATGAATAGCATTCTCACATAGGTGTTCCTTTTGTCCAATTGGGAAAGGGCAGTGTGGAGTGCAATAGAGATTGCATCATCTGTGAATCTGTTAGAGTGGTATGTAAATTGGAGTGGGTCTAGGGTTTTGGGGATAATGGTGTTGATGTGAGCCATGACCAGCCTTTCAAAGCACTTCATGGCTACAGACATAAGTAGTCATTTAGGCAGGTCACCTTAATGTTCTTGGGCATAGGGCACATTATGGGGTATTGTGTGTAGGGCAGTGACCAAAAATCTCAATTTAATCAATTTCAATTCAGGCTGTAACACAACAAAATGTGGATAAAGTCAAGGGGTGTAAATAATTCCCGAAGACACTGTACATTAAAAAGCCTTGCATTTTTGTTAGATTACTGTTGAAAAAGATTGCCAATTGTTTACACTACAGATCTGTGTCCTGTGTCATCACACCGTTCAGACAGCTATTGGAGAGGCCAGAATAATCTGCTCAAGAACAAGGGAGTTAGAGACGTGAGAGTTGTGTAGTTTCTTTAGTGACAGAGACATCTAGTGGATCTGTCTGAGCATTACAACAGATGAATGAAATCTTCCAGTGGAGCTGTCCATTCATAAGTGCACATCCGTAGTAAAATATTTTGCAATGGATAAAACAAAACAATCTTTCCTTTTGGGATTTCAGTCTGTTCTCTTCTATTTGGTGTCTAATGAATACACCCCTGCTGTAGCATCAATGGAGACCTGGTGTGGGTGTTATTCCTCTTTTAGACACCAGATGGCTGCAGTAGATTGGGTTTGTGGATCCGAGGAAACGGGCCATCTCAATGTCAGGCAATCCTTTGGGACTAACATAATCAACCTTCGTAATCTGGTTTTGAACCTCAGTCTCATATTACTTAAGCCATATAACAGTGTACAAAATGCACTGACCATGATATGAGCAACATTGTCCCTGTAATTATTTATTATTTGGGTCTAACTTTCGTTAAAGCCCTAAAATGTCATTTTAAGTCATCACTGTAGGTCTAATAAATCACTGAGTGTGTTTATTTCATGAAAATATCTTCAACTATATGTTTTTTAAAATAATTTAATTCCTTGAGCCTTCTTTTGCCATTGAAATGCTAAGGCTGATTGTGTGGGCATGTTCATACAAATTCAAATATATTTACATACAACATTTAAGACAAAAAAATATGTATACAAAAAAAATATATCATAATATCGTCTTTGTATCTGAAAATCATTGTAATGTGTTTAACATAAAAAATCTAAATGAAAATGATTCAAATCTGAAAGACAAACTTCCACCAGAGAGCACCATTAGATCATGGGAAAAGGCAACACTTGAATCTGCACTCTAGTTATGAACGTGTGTCTCACTCTGCCATATGGACGCATTGTATGATACACCGGGAGCAACTGGTGGCAAAAGAACTGAGCACAGAACTCTGAGATATACTGCAGCAGGTAACTTCGATTCTAAACTACATCAAACCACATCCCCTGTGCACACGCCTGTTCGCAGAACTATGTGGAGATATGGGATCAGAGTATGACAACATTCTATTTCACACCAAGGCTTGGTGGTTATCGAGGTGGAGTTTTGGAGAAAACTTTTTAATTGAGAGAGGAACTGTTGTCATATACAATGGATGAAAAAAAAACAGACTTGAATGACTTTTTGTGTAATGAAAAGAAAATGTGTCTCCTTGCCTATGTAACAGACATATTTGGTAAACTGAACAAACTGAACGCAAGCATGAAGTGGAAATACAAAAACTTTCTTCAGACAGAATCAGTGGATTTAGAGGAACAATTCTTATTGGAGAGAGTCTTTCAAAAGCGAACCATGCACCCTTCCCTCGGCTGTGCATGTTTCTAACAGAAAACAGCATCAGTAAGTGTCCCACACTAGTGATGACTGCTCACCTCCAATGCTTGGAAGAGCACTTTGGGACATACTTCCCAATCCGTCTGACTGTGATCCTGGCTCAGTTGACATGCCTGTAAGTGAAATCAAACAGCTGATCGAGCTGTCATGTGACCGAGCTGTCATGTGACCGAATGCTGCACACAACGCATTCACGGGTCACTACGAAGGAGCCTTGGTTCATGACTCAAAATACCCTGCCGTCTCCCTCTGGACATTAATGCAGCGTTCAAAACAACTGGAACCCTGGAAAAGCAATACATCCTTTTGAATTGTCATCCAACTCGGGATTCCAACTCGGGAACTCGGGCCTCTTTCTAGAGCTCCGACTTGCTGACCTGAAGATCACTGACGTCATAATTTGACCTTGTATTTTTCAGAGTTCCTAGTTGTCTCGAAAGCACATACAACTCATGGTACCCTTCGCCAGCTCATATCTGTGTGAATCTGGATTCAGTTCTCTTGTTAAAGCCATATATTGATCAAGGTTGGTTGTGACAGCAGAGATGCATCCAACATGCATCAAGCACACCTATCTCATTAGTGGTGGTGAGATAAGAGACATTAAGTCAGACTAATTTGCAAATGACTGTCATAGCCCACATTACAATTATGTAATGGTGAGTTGAGAAGACAATCAGAAATACTGTCAGCATGTTTTAAATTGACTGCCATAGGCACAAATAAACATTTAAACATTGACTATTAATTACATACATTTTTCACATGGTTGCGGTCGTGAGAAGTTACAGATATCAAATTGGGGTTGTGGGCCAGAAAAGTTTGGGAACCCTTGCTTTAGAGCCCTCAAACTCAATTCTGGACCTTGAAGCCAATTCCACTCCTTTTATTGATTGTTTCCCTCTAATCAGGGACCGATTTAGACATGGCACACCAGGTGGGTGCAATCAATTATCAGGTAGAAAAGAAAACCAGCAAGCTCGTAGGGTAAGAGTTTAATACCCCTTCTCTAGAGCTTTCCCCATTTCAACCTCATAGTGTAGAACTATCATCAACAAAACTGAAGAAATCATGTTTTTGACCGCACTGATCTTTGCGTGCGTGCGTGCGTGCGTGGCCAAGTGGTTAAGAACGTTGGGCCAGTAACTGAATAGTCACTAGTTTGAATTCGTGAGCTGACTAGGTGAAAAAACTGTTGATGTGCCCTTAAATAAGGCACTTAACCCTAATTGCTCCTGTAAGTCGCTCTGGATAAGAGTGTCTGCTAAATGACTAAAGTTTGTGTGTGTGTGTCTGTCAGCACGTCTCTCTCTATGGTTGTGTATGTGGTGCCCTGGCCCTATCAATCATAGGCCAGGAGCACAGGTGTAGGGTTGAAATAAAAGCTAATCCCAGCTAGCGACTTTAAGCGCTGCATTTATTACCATGCATTATTAATCATCCTCATTACTGTTTACAAAGCCATTGTCTGTCTTATACTGCTGCGAAGAGAGAGAGGGGATAGGAAATAGGGAAGGCAGAGGAGAAGAGAGGAAAGGTAGATGGGGAGCAAAAGAGGGAGGAGGGGAGGCAGAGGGGAACAAATAGGGAGAACAAGACAGGATTTAGCAGAGGAAATAATAGTGAGAGAGAGAAAAGTGACAGAGAATAAGGTAGAGATGGAATGATGATACAATAGAAGAAATATGACCATCAAAGTACTACAGAGAGAGTGAAGGGAGGAGATATTTAGGACACATCCGAGCCCCTAAGCCTTCCCCAAAGATACACAACAAGACAGATCGACTTACAGACCACTGCACGGACTCTCTCCCAGAGCTAAGAGATCTGAGCCCCCTCTCCTTTCCTCCCCTCGTTCAGATGCACCTCTCTTTGTTCTTCACATTGCGTTACAATAGGTGTGTATTGCTGTCAAGACTCATCAACATTTGCATAATATGATCTACGAGCTCTGGATCTCTCAGGTGAGAGGTGTGTGTGTGTGTGTGTGTGTGTGTGTGTGTGTGTGTGTGTGTGTGTGTCACTAGGGTACTGTGTGTGTGCATACACTGTGCATTTGGAAAGTACTATGCATTCGCAGGTAGCTTTCTCCTGGCATCCGCCAAACCCAGATTCATCCGTCGGACTGCCAGATGGTAAAGCATGATTCATTATTCCAGAGAGAGCGTATCCACTGCAACAGAGTCCAGAGCCGGCGAGTGTTATACCACTCCAGTCGACGATTGGCATTGTGTATGGTGATCTTAGGCTTGTGTGCGGCTGCTCGGCCATGGAAACCCATTTTATGAAGCTCCCGACGAACAGTTCTAGTGCTGACGTTCCTTCCAGAGGCAGTTTGGAACTCAGTAGTGAGTTTTGCAATCGAGGACAGGTGATTTGCACGCGCAACAAGCTTCAGCACACGGCACTACTGTTCTTTGAGCTTGTGTGGACTACAACGTCATGGCTGAGCCATTGTTGCTCCTAGATGTTTCCACTTCACATTAAAAGCACTTTCCGTTGACCGGGAAGCACTATCAGGGCAGAAATTTGTTGGCAAGGTGGCATCCTATGACGTTGCCACGTTGAAAGTCACTGAGGTCTTCAGTAAGGCCATTCTAATGCCAATGTTTGTCTATTGAGATTCATGGCTTTTACTCAATGTTATACACCTGTCAGCAAGATATGTGTCTGAAATAGCCGAATCCACCAATTTGAAGGGATGTCCACATACTTTTGTATATATAGTGTATATATACAGTACCAGTCAAAAGTTTGGACACACCGACTCATTACAGGATTTTTCTTAATTTTTACTATTTTGTACATTGTAGAATAGCAGTGAAAACATCAAAACTATGAAATAACATATGGAATCATGTAGTAACCAAAAAGAGTTAAACTAAGATTTGTGATTCTTCAAAGTAACCAACCTTTGCCTTGATGACAGCTTTGCACACTCTTGGCATTCGCTCAACCAGCTTCACCTGGAATGCTTTTCCAACAGTCTTGAAGGAGTTCCCACATATGCTGAGCACTTGTTGGCTGCTTTTCCTTCAGTCTGCTGTCCAACTCATCTCAAACCATCTCAATTGGGTTGAGGTTGGTTGATTGTGGAGGCCAGGTCATCTGATGCAGCACTCAATCACTCTCCTTCTTGGTCAAATGGCCCTTACACAGCCTGCGGGTGTGTTGGGTCATTGTACTGTTGAAAACAAATGATAGTACCACTAAGCGTAAACCAGATGGGATGTGTATCGCTGCAGGATGCTGTGGTAGCCATGTTGGTTAAGTGTGCCTTGAATTATAAATAAATCACAGACAGTGTCACCGACAAGGCACCCCCTCATCATCACACCTTTTCCTCCATGCTTAACGGTGGGAACTACACATGCGGAGATCATCCGTTCACCTACTCTGTGTCTCACAACGACGCGGCGGTTGGAACCAAAAATCTCAAATTTGGACTCATCAGACCAAAGGACAGATTTCCACCGGTCGATGTCCATTGCTCGTGTTTCTTGGCCCAAGTAGTGGTTTATTTGCAGCAATTCAACCATGAATTGTCTCCTCTGAACAGTTGATGTTACTTGAACTCTGTGAAGCATTTATTTGGGCTGCAATTTCTGAGGCTGGTAACTCTAATGAACTTATCCTCTGCAGCAGAGGTACTCTGGGTCTTCCTTTCCTGTGGTGGTCCTCATGAGAGCCAGTTCCATTATAGCGCTTGACAGTTTCTTCAAGTGCAGTCGCAAAAACTGTCAAAGTTCTTGAAGTTTTCTAGATTGACTGACCTTCAGTTTTATTTTATTTATTTTATTTCAGTTATTAAACTAGGCAAGTCAGTTAATAACAAATTCTTATTTACAAGGACGGCCTACCCCGGCCAAACCCTAACCCGGATGACGCTGGGCCAATTGTGCGCCGCCCTATGGGACTCCCAATCACAGCCGGTTGTGATACGGTCTGGAATCGAATCAGGATCTGTATTGATGCCTCTAGCACTGAGATGTAGTGCCTTAGACCGCTACGCCACTTCGGGTCTTAAAGTAATGATGGACTGTCATTTCCTTTCACTTATTTGAGCTGTTTTTGCCATAATATGGACTTGGCATTTTACCAAATAGGGCCATCTTCTGTATACCACCCCTACCTTGTCACAACACAACTGATTGGCTAGAACGCATTAAGAAGGAAAGAAATTCCACAAATGAACTTTTAATGAGGCACACCTGTTAAATTAAATGCATTCCAGGTGACTACCTCATGAAGCTGGTTGGGAGAATACCAAGAGCATGCAAAGCTGTCATCAAGGAAAGGGTGGCTACTTTGAAGAATCTCAAATCTCAATTATATTTTGATATGTTTAACACTTTTTTTGGTTACTACATGATTTCATGTGTTATTTCAGAGTTTTGATGTCTTTAATATTATTCTGCAATGTAGAAAATAGTGAAAATAAAGGAAAACAATGTAATCAGTATGTGTGTCCAAACTTTTGAATGTTACTGTTTATGTTACATATATGTATGTATTTGTATATCTAGCGTCTGTGTGTGCTAGTGCATGTGTGTGTGAATATATTCCAGCATGTCTGTGTTCGTGTGACACTCTGTGCACCTGCCTCTGAGCCAGCAGACAGTTGTGACTGTGTTGCAGAGTAATGTGAGGAAACACACAGTGTGGTGCCGAAGGTTCCTGCCTGGATGGTTCCTACCTCTCCTCTCCACTGTGTGACATCTAATTAAAAGTTTAATTCGCTCGCTCACATGCACGCACACACGCACGCACACACACAGATAGATATCTCGTCCATTAGCTCCCAGCTAGCCTGTATGAAGCACAGTGGTTTTCTTCCTTCTGCTTATTAGCCTTTACTTAACTACCTTCCCTAATCACACTGCTCTCAGTGTAATTGTTACAATGTATTACCTGTGTGTGTGTGTGTGTGTGTGTGTGTGTGTGTGTGTGTGTGTGTGTGTGTGTGTGTGTGTGTGTGTGTGTGTGTGTGTGTGTGTGTGTGTGTGTATTGCCTATGTGAAGGGTCCTCGTCCATTCAGTTAGGAATTAAAGCCCCCATGCAGTAATTTTAATTAGATTTTTAAAACATCACCCTTTGTCTAATAAATCACTGTGTGCGTTTATTTCGTGATATTAACTCAAAATATATGTTAAAGCATTTAATTCCCTGAGCCTCATTTTGCCATGAAAATACATGTTTTCAAATGGAGTAGGGAGGAGGCAAGACTTCAACCACCCAAGCCATAGACTGTTCTCTCTGCTCCCACGCAAGCGGTACCAGTGCATCACCAACACCAACAGGCTCCTGAACAGCTTCTATCCCCATGCCATAAGACTGCTAAATAGCTAGTTAAATAGTAAGCAAAATGGCTACACGAACTATCTAAATTAATTAACTTTTGTATTTTATTATTTTTGCACTGTCTCTATGCACACTCACAGGGCCGTACGCACCATGCACACTGATACTCCAACACAAATATAAACACTCCATTCTTTGCTCACACACACATAATATGCACAAACATTTATACTGACTCTACACACACACTCACATACAGTAGCTTGCTGCCGTCCTCCTCTGGGTACATTGACTTCAATACAAAACCTAGGAGGCTCATGGTTCTCACCCCCTTCCATAGACTTACACAGAAATGACGACAATTTCCAGAGGACGTCCTCCAACCTATCAGAGCTCTTGCAGCATGAACTGACATGTTGTTGAATTGAATAGATTGAATCTAGTACTGAAAGCATAAACTACAGCTAGCTAGCACTGCAGTGCATAAAATGTTGTGAGTAGTTGACTCAAAGAGAAAGACAATAGGAGAAGCAAGAGAAAGAGAGAGAGCTAGCTATATTTTGTAGTATATTATTGTTTACTTTCAGTTTCAGTTACTTAGTGTCATATGCAGCTAGCTGGATTAGCCTACTCAAACACCCATCTCAAACAGAGAGGGATGCTATGTTAACTAGCTGGCTATGGCATCCAACATTGGAAATCATCCAGGTCAAGGTAAGCTTTTGGTTTTATGAATTTATTGCCACCTGGGCGCGCAGGTGTAACTGCTGAACTGATTTCTGCTGACTACACTGTACTGCATGATTGTAGCGAGTTTACTAACTTGATCGTTTTTAAAGCTATGTTGACTGTGACGTGACAACATTGTAGGCTGTGTGAAGCGTTTAGCAGCCATGATAGGAAGGTTTGGCTTAGAAAGGTTTTTTCTCCTGGTCACAGAGAGCTGATGTGTTGTGCGCTGAAGTCCGCAAGCGAAGGGGAAAGGTGAGAGAAGGAGAACACAGATGGATGCAAGAAGGAACTGTGCACCTACTGTGCAAACTTTCATTCATAGGCTAGGTTGTAGAAACCTCAATAAGGATACAGGAAAAAAATAGAGTATCATGTAGCAGTCCAAACCTATCAATGTCATGTTGAGCTGGGTGAATGGAATATGTGACCCATTTCAAGAAACTAGGAGTATGTCGCAGGTCACTACTTCACAGGAGAGCAGTTTTGCCGTAAATGCCTTCTTGAACATGTGAACTTTCATGTGCCTTAATAACAAACTTGTATGCCATCTGAAAATATGAATAAAATGTTTTAATTACGAGTCTAGTTGGTTTTGCCAAAGAAAAAGTCAGCAACCTTCCCGCTAGCCATGATTGGCTGAGGTAATGCTGAGAAATGAGTTTGGATTGGTCTGCGATGTAACACTCTTCTGTCTATTTGAGCTGATCAGTATGTTTAGGTAATCCTGTCTTACAAGGCCTTAAAGAAAATGTATTGTGTATTAAAATTGCATAAGTGTTGCTCTCCACTTTCTGGAGGACTGAGTTATGAAATCAGTGGATTTCGAGTATGATAGTTTCCGGATTAAATCTTCAAACTAAACGGCAACCATGGCATCCGACAGGAGATGCGTCCAACTATGAATAATGTAAACAGGTAAGATAGTCTGGCTAGCTACATTGTCAGATATTACATGTTTCTAATTTTGACAGAAAGAGCCATTTACTTGGCTAGTGGTAGCCTAATGT
Source organism: Oncorhynchus clarkii lewisi (assembly GCF_045791955.1). Lineage (NCBI taxonomy): Eukaryota > Metazoa > Chordata > Actinopteri > Salmoniformes > Salmonidae > Oncorhynchus > Oncorhynchus clarkii. Next base: position 31,129,450 of record NC_092169.1, on the reverse strand, counting down.
TAGCCAGCTAACAATGAACCTGGTTGGTTAGCTACCTGCAGATTCATGCAGGGTAGTAACATCATGAGTTGTGATTATGGTTAATTGTTTACCTAGCTAGCTAGCTAACGTTACGTGTATGACATCTCAGAGCTATTTGCTTAGCTAGCTATAGCCTAATGTTAGCTAGCTAACCTTGAACCTGGTTGGTTTGCTTCCCGCAATCATAAAATATGCTGTAATAGAACATAAAAAATCTAAATCATACTCATTTTAAAAACAGCACCAACCACCACTTGTATCACGGTCAGGTCTCCGGTCGGCAGGCATGTCCATACAATACCGATGCACTGGCCGTTGACTTATCGACTAGTCGTGCAGTCTAATCACCCACACAAAACTGTCTTGAATGGCAACAAGTCTGCCCAATTAGCTGATTTGCTTTCCATACACCCACTCCTTTCGACACATCCACTCGCCGATACTATGTTCACCATATTGGGCTGCAGCTACCCATACTTGAAAGAGAGGGAAGATACATGTGTGAACAACAGGCACAAAAGTGTTTTTTTTTTATCAAAGTTGCTAAAATGTCACGTGTCCTACTTACAGTGGGGCAAAAAAGTAGTTAGTCAGCAACCAATTGTGCAAGTTCTTCCACTTAAAAAGAGGAGAGAGGCCTGTAATTTTCATCATAGGTACACTTCAACTATGACAGACAAAATGAGAAGAAAAAAATCCAGAAAATCACATTGTATAATTTTTTACGAATTTATTTGCAAATTATGGTGGAAAATAAGTATTTGGTCAATAACAAAAGTTTATCTCAATACTTTGTTATATACCCTTTGTTGGCAATGACAGAGTTCAAACATTTTCTGTAAGTCTTCACAAGGTTCACACACACTTTTGCTGGTATTTTGGCCCATTTCTCCATGCAGATCTCCTCTAGATCAGTGATGTTTGGGGCTGTTGCTGGGCAACACAGACTTTCAACTCCCTCCAAAGATTTTCTATGGGGTTGAGATCTGGAGACTGGCTAGGCCACTCCAGGACCTTGAAATGCTTCGTACGAAGCCACTCCTTCGTTGCCCGGGTGGTGTGTTTGGGATCATTGTCATGCTGAAAGACCCAGGCACGTTTCATCTTCAATGCCCTTGCTGATGGAAAGAGGTTTTCACTCAAAATCTCACGATACATGGCCCCATTCATTCTTTCCTTTACATGGATCAGTCATCCTGGTCCCTTTGCAGAAAAACAGCCCCAAAGCATGATGTTTCCACCCCCATGCTTCACAGTAGGTATGGTGTTCTTTGGATGCAACTCAGCATTCTTTGTCCTCCAAACACGACGAGTTGAGTTTTTACCATAAAGTTATATTTTGGTTTCATCTGACCATATGACATTCTCCCAATCTTCTTCTGGATCATCCAAATGCTCTCTAGCAAACTTCAGACGGACCTGGACAGGTACCGGCTTAAGCAGGGGGACACGTCTGGCACTGCAGGATTTGAGTCCCTGGCGGTGTAGTGTGTTATTGATGGTAGGCTTTGTTACTTTGGTCCCAGCTCTCTGCAGGTCATTCACTAGGTCCCCCCGTGTGCTTCTGGGATTTTTGTGATCATTTTGACCCCACGGGGTGAGATCTTGCGTGGAGCCCCAGATCGAGGGAGATTATCAGTGGTCTTGTATGTCTTCCATTTCCTGATAATTGCTCCCACAGTTGATTTCTTCAAACCAAGCTGCTTACCTATTGCAGATTCAGTCTTCCCAGCCTGGTGCAGGTCTACAATTGTGTTTCTGGTGTCCTTTGACAGCTCTTTGGTCTTGGCCATAGTGGAGTTTGGAGTGTGATTGTTTGAGGTTGTGGACAGGTGTCTTTTATACTGATAACAAGTTCAAACAGGTGCCATTAATACAGGTAACGAGTGGAGGACAGAGGAGCCTCTTAAAGAAGAAGTTACAGGTCTGTGAGAGCCAGAAATCTTGCTTGTTTGTAGGTGACCAAATACTTATTTTCCACCATAATTTCATAAAAAATCCTTCGATGTGATTTTCTAGATTTTTTTCTCTCATTTTGTCTGTCATAGTTGAAGTGTACCTATGATGAAAATTACAGGCCTCTCTCATCTTTTTAAGTGGGAGAACTTGCACAATTGGTGGCTGAATAAATACTTTTTTGCCCCACTGTATATCAGTACACTTGTACACCTAAGCATTAGAAAAAGTATATTCAATCAAATAAGCCTCAAGTATTAAATAAGCCATTCCATTTTTTGTTAAACAAATTCAACACTGTCATTGACCTCCATTTTAGAATTCCTCACTTGGTGAGCCAAAATAACAAAATAATGCCACCTGCTGGAGAAGACAGCAAAAAGGGAATCATCATTTTCAATGTCAGAGTGCTTTTTCCACCTCATAGTGTGGATATATCATAATAAAAGGGAAATCACGTTCTTAACGGCACTGCCCCATATATATATAGAGATAGAGATAGAGATAGAGATAGAGATAGAGATATATATATATATATAGTCTCATCTCTCAAACCTGCCTCAGAAAATGGAAACATCTTAGAGGTGAATTTACCTCTTTTTTTTAAGCAGACCTGGATTGAAAGGAACTTGCCATTTTTAATTAAAACACAATTTCACCTTTTTCTACTGTAACCGGAATGATTACGTATTTTACATCACATGAAGCAATCCAGATGTCATTGTCTTGCAGTCGGGAAGAGTGGGGTGTGCCTGACTACACAGGGTCAAAGAGTAAACACACAACAAATGTTTAAGTTTCAGATGCTTTTACTTTAGCTTTTACTTGCTTACCTTTTAGTTTTAAAGCTTTTACTTTTAGGGTCTCTGGAGTTTTAGTCCACAAAGCCGTTAAGGCAAGGGTGATTAAAGATGGCGACCACGTGTAGTTTTTGGTGTTGGCAGTGGCTTCACTGTAACTCTCCTTCTGAGGAGTCTGTGGAAGGAGAAGGAAACACAGGCCTGTAAACTAAGTTCAATGTTCTCCTTGCAGAACTCAGCTAGGCGAAGCGAATGTCTGTGCTCCGCATCCTCCCTTAAAAGACCTTTGCTTGAAAAACAAGAAAAAAGCATCAATATTACTGCTTGTCCCTCTTGAGATTCTGTAGAAACAATTTAGCCAGTATACACTTCCTCAGAAATATTCCAATTAATCTCAGATAAATCAAGAAATCTGTAAATAATTTACATTTTTGTCAAATAGGTCTTAGTCACGCAATTTTACATCTAACTATGGTGTTGCATAAAAACTGGTCGTCTCTAGTTGAATGACAACAAACTGTCACGTATACTCCATCTCTGGCCCGGGCCAGGTCGATTAGAAAGGCCTGCTCGCTGAAGTGTTAGGTCATCAGGCTGCTGATTATTCCACACACCTGTCACCATCGTCAAGCGCACCAGCGCCTCATGACACTCACCTAGACTTCATCACTTCCTTAATTATCTTCCCAATATCTGTCACTCCCCTTGGTTCATTCCTCAGGTATTATTGACTCTGTTTCATGTCAGTGCGTTGTTTGTGTTTTGTGTTTATTGTTTTGTTTATTTATTAAAACCCTGTACTTGCTTCCCGACTCTCAGCGCACTCGTTACACAAACACTTAATTGAAGAGTCCTGTCCATTGTCCCCGCCAGCGGAGGATGGTGGGAGGAGCTATAGGAGCACAGGCTCATTGTAATGTCCGGAATGGAATCAATGGAACTGAGTCAAACATGTGGTTTCCATAAGTTTATCGTTCCATTGATTCCATTCCAGCCTTTACAATGAGCCTGTACTCCTATAGCTCCTCCCACCAGCCTCCTCTAGTTCCCACTCCTACTCGGAGTATATCTGTTGACCAATCAGACAAAGGGGCGTAGATTTCAGCTACCGAACTTCGACTTGCCTCAAGAAAAGGCAGTTGTGTGCTCAAACAACCCCCACAAAAAAATTATGAACACCAAAACAAACAAAATGTCATTATAATATATGCACAAACTGTTTTGACTGGGAAGCATGAGACAGGCTTTAGTGGGAGAGTAGGCAATGGCGGTCTTTTTAACAGCTTTTATTGAATGGGGTTCAGCCTGTACACTTCTACCAGTCCGTTGATTAGGGAACTGCTTGTAGGTGTGCTGATTAGTAAACCTGCACAGGTATGCTGGGTGAACTGAGTTGTGGTGCTGTCTTCGGCACTCCTGATGCTGTAGGCATTGCAGTCTTCCACAGTGCTGAAGAGTGCCACTGCTCATGGGACTGAAGTTCACACACCTGAGGTGGTTGCCTCTGTTCCTGACTCTGAGGGGGTGTCCTTTAGCAATACCTATGCCAATGCCTCTCACAGTTCCACACTTGCTAAAACATTTTTTTAAACTCATCAACTCAAGTGTTGATATCATTATCAAACAGATTTCCATTGTGATTATCATCGGTATAGAAGTGGCAATCACCTCCTCTCAGCCAGATCAACCCAGCCAGAGGATATGACGGATCGGTACAATAACCCAAAATAGAGCCATCATTTGTGTCTCTGTGTTTTACACCCCTCCTCCAATGTGTTAGGAACGCCGTTGAGAGACAGGGAACGACATCCCAACACCTCTTCCCAGCCCATCATAAAAATTCCCATTATTTCAAAAGCGTCATTTTACCCCAGGAGAGAACAATGGCAGGTTTTCCATAGCGGACCCTTAAATTAGCCGTCTGATGTATTTATGACGGGGCTCCTCGACATTAACGTTTTGGGAGGGAAAATGATGGCACATTTCAGAGGGGGTAAAGACCTAGTAAATCTGGTGTACAGCACTTAGTCTGCTTTATGACACTAGGTGTCCCGCTCATCATCGACTCATCTCCCTCTCTCTCCCTCTTTCTCTATCATTCTTTCTTTTGCTCTAGCTTTCTTTCTTTCACTCATTCTTCCGCCCTCTCACTGTCTTTATAGCTTTCTCACACTGGCTGGCTGGCTGGCTGGCTGGCTGTCTGTCTGTCTGTCTGTCTGTCTGTCTGTCTGTCTGTCTCTGTCTGTCTGTCTGTCTGTCTGTCTGTCTGTCTGTCTCTCTCTCTCTCTCTCTCTCTCTCTCTCTCTCTCTCTCTCTCTCTCTCTCTCTCTCTCTCTCTCTCTCTCTCTCTCTCTCTCTCTCTCTCTCTCTCTGTGCATGCTGGGAGTTTTTGGTAGTTGAGAGGCTGTTTTCCAGAATTTTTTATTTGTGTTTTCTTTCAATTTTGATTTTCTTTGGTGGAGGGTTAACACACTATTAGTTTGCGGTACCCACAGTTTTGTTCAAAGTTAGGGAGGAGGACACAGTTTTAGTTTCCTGGGTTTGGAAGGTGTGGTGTGCGTGATGGCTTCGCAGCCTAGAGTGGAGGAGACACTGTCGTTACGGCATGGTTTCAGGTGTGTTCCTGAGAATGGAGTTAAGGTGGAAGAGGTTCTGCTTGTGGTCGGCGAACAGGTAGGAGCTGCATTTATACATTCCGCATCTAGAATGAACAAAGCTGTGGTTGTGTTCATGAAAAGAGTGAATTTGATTGATTGAATTCTGATTGCTAGCGGAATATTTGTAAGCCGATTTCTCCCCTGTCAAGTCCTTCGATTAGATTGGTAGTTGCCGTTTATTACGGATGATCAAATCCGTAAAGAACTGAGTCGGTTTGGTAAGTTTGCTAGCAGTTTTCGTGTACTGTCGGCAGGTTTTCAGGCAGATGCCGTTAAACATGTTGTTTCGTTCTGAATAACAATGAACAACAGTTAAATGTGCATTTAAAGTGAGCCATGGGGAGGGGCTTTATGCGGGGTTTGCCAGTACAGATTGCAAACCCCGCGTAAATGGTGCTTAGAGTGTGAAGATTTGGGGCATAAGAGCTTTGTGGGCTCACATAAAGGCCGTAGACAAGGTGAGGATACAAGCGCCAGTGGAGGAAATCGAGGTCAACGTGCAGGGGACCATGAGATGCAGGCAGGGTCTAATCATGCTACAGATGGTGGTGTAGCTGAAGCTGGGTCTAGTCATGTCATGGATGGTGGTAAAGCTGAAGCTGGGTCTAGTCATGTCATGGATGGTGGTGTAGATGAGACTGGGCCTAGTCAGGTTATGCTAGTGGATGAAGAGAGTATAGTGGGAACAGAGTATAGTGGGTCCTCAATGGGTCCAGAGCTGACAGCCAGTCAATCAGAGGGCTCAAAGTACATGGTGAGGTAACTGTCAAGGTTCCTGAATGAGACTAAGGGTGAAAAAGTTACTCTTGAGCCTTTTTTTGCGATCCGGGAAAGTTTATAAGATCAGTACAACACGCTATAAAAAATTAGGGGCATGATGTCATTTCACTCAGGAAATGGTTTAGGTTAAGAAAGTGGGTCACAACCATGCGTAAAGGTCTACCTTCAGATGTTGTTTAGATTAATAGCTTTGCTATTGGTCTCTTTCTTTGCTGGCTTTTCTCCAACTTCTTATGGAGACTCTTCGGGTAGGCTCGCTTGATATAAATGGTGAGATGTGGGAAAGAGGAGTGTGTTGGGTGAACATGTAAAACAAAAAAAGTACAGCTGTTGTTTCTGCAGGAGACGCATAGTGATGTGGTGAATGAAGTTGTTTGGGGGCTCTGGTTGAAAGGGGCAAGTGTGATGAGCCATGGGAAAAATTTTAGTGCAGGGGTGGCAGTTCTTTTTGTACTGGGTCTGTCTGTAAAAATTTGCTTTTTAAAGGAGGTGTGTAGGGGTAGACTGCTTGAAGTAAAAGCAGAAATTATCAAAATGGGGTCTGTATGAATGTGTATGCGCCTAACACAGGGAGAGAGAGGGGGCTTCTGTTTGGGTGTCTCACAGGTAGAGCCTGAGGAGATGCTGATGGTCAGAGAGGACTGGAACTGTACAATGGATTTTACGAAAGACAGAAAGGGGGAAGAGCCTCATTCAGGCTCAGTGGGGGTGTTAAGAGACAACAACTACATGGGTGAAGGTCTTTGGGGCTAGGGTGAGTGCAGCCCATCTTGATTGATTTTACATGTCCAGGAATCAAAGGCTGTTGGGCGCTAACCCTGGGACTAAACACCTCCCTCTGCAACTGGGTCCGAGCCTTCCTGGCGGGCTGCCCCCAGGTGGTAAGGGTAGGGAACAACACATCCACCAAACTGATCCTCAACACAGGGTACCCTTAGGGGTGCATGCTTAGTCCACTCCTGTACTCCCTGTTCACTCATGACTGCATGGCCAGGCACAACTCCAACACAATCATTAAGTTTGCCCATGACGCAACAATGGTAGGCCTGATCAACAACAAGACAGCCTATAGGGAGGAGGTCAGAGACCTGGCCGTGTGGTGCCTGGACAACAACCTCTCCTTTAACGTGATCGAGACAAAGGAGAGGATTGTGGACTACAGGAAATGCAGGACCGAGCACACCCCCATTCTCATCGACAGGGCTGTAATGGAGCAGGTTGAGAGCTTCAAGTTCCTGTGGGTGCATCACCAACAAACTAACATGGGCCAAGCACACCAAGCACACTGACGGGTTGCTTCACTAGCTGGTATGGCAACTGCTCGGCCTCCGACCGCAAGGCACTACAGAGGGTGCATCACTGGGACCAAGCTTCCTGCCATCCAGGACCTCTATACAAGGCGGTGTCAGAGGAAGGCCCTAGAAATTGTCAAGGACTCCAGCCACCCTAGTCATAGACTGTTCTCTCTACTGCATGGCAAGTGGTTCCAGAGCACCAATTCTAGGTCCAAGAGGCTTCTAAACAGATTCTAACCCCAAGCCATAAGACTCCTGAACATCTAATCAAATGGCTACCCAGACTATTTGCGTTGCCCCCCTCCCCCCCCTTTACACTACTGCTACTGTCTGTTATTATCTATGCATAGTCACTTTTCATTTTTGTAAATGTTACCTAAATTACCTTGACTAACCGGTGTCCCCGTACTCTGTACTGGTACCCCCCATATATAGCCTTGCTATTGTTATTTTACTGCTGCTCTTTAATTATTTGTTACTTTTATTTCTTATTCTTATTTTTTTAAATCTAGGTATTTTTTTACTGCATTATTGGTTAGGGCTTGTAAGTAAACATTTAACTGTAAGGTAACATTTGATTTGAACATTCTCCCAGTGTTTTTTTCAGATAATCACATTACCATGGCTCGGCTGTCTATTTCACCAGGACCTCGACAGGCATCCTATTGGAGGTTTAATGTAAAGCTCTTACAAGATGCCACTTTTTGCTTATGTTTCCAGACTTTTTGGGAAAGGTGGGGGCAGCGAAGAGAGGAGTATGAGTCTCTGAGTCAATGGTGGGATGTGGGGAAAGTCCAAATTCAGCTTTTTTGTCAACAGTATTCAGCTCTCTCATCCTCAGACACTAGCAGAGTATTGGGGGAACTCAAGCGTAGTATTAGTGAGATGGAGGTAGAGACGCTGGGACAAGGCATTGGTAGCCTCCAGACTAATTTAGCTGAATTACGTAGGGACCTTGGCAGTTTTTTCCAAGTTAAAGCAAAGGGAGCACTTGTAAGAGCTAGGTTATCCATGCTCAAGGAGATGGATGCTCCCAGCTCCTTCTTCTTTGGTTTGGAAAGACAGAGCGGTGAAGCCAAGGGTATGCATTGTCTATGGCTGATATGGCTGATATGGGTGACCTCTGTGGTAGGGGAGATGCGGAAGTGGACTGTGGAATTTGGAGTTGTGGAAGTGGACTGTGGAGTTGTACAGGACATAACTGTGTGATCCTATGTGTGCCCATGTTTTGTTTGTAGATCTCCCTAAGCTCTCTCTGGCACAGAGGGATGAAATGGACATTCCACTGTTGTCCCATGAACTGGCAGAGGCGGTAAGCCAAATGTCCCCCGGCCGGGCACCTGGGGTCGATGGACTCCTAGTGGAGTTTTATAAAATATTCTGGTGAATAACTGGACTGGACCCCTTTTGCATGTTGCGTGAGTGCGCCAGGGTAGGAGAGTTGCCGATGAGCTGCCACCGGGCAGCTCTGACTCTCCTGCCCAAAAAGGAGACTTGTGTGAATTTAAGAACTGGAGGCCTGTGGCATTGCTCTGTGCGGACTATAAGATATTTGCCAAGGTCCTCGCTAACAGATTGAAGTGCCATTTGGACTATATAGGACCAGACATATTATGTACCGGGACGCTCAATTACGTACAACCTGTTCTTAATCAGGGACATGTTGGATTTGTCGAGAGATTTTAATGTGAACTTTTGACTGGTCTCTTTAGATCAAGAGAAGGCTTGTAGCCTGTGTGAAGATGTTGTATGCTGGGGCGTCGTGTATGATCAAGGTGGGAGGGGGGCTCAGTAGACCAGTCTGGCTGAGACAGGGCGTTAGACAAGGATGCCCTCTATCGGGGCAGTTATATACAAGAGATTCCTGGAGGAGGTCCAGGAGGCGCTATCTGAGCCGGTAAGGGGGGTGTTTGAGCCATCAAAGGGGGAGGGGCCACCAATGTTTCCTTCACTGCAGGTGAAGAGACTGGGGAATCTAAAATCTGGTTCTTTAAAATCTTAAGTGTGGAGATGTTTCAGGAAATATGGTGTGTTGGGGGAGCTGTCTATACAGCTGGGGAAGATGGGTTGGATATGCGGTTGTAGAAGTGTTGTTTTTTTTGTTATTGTGATGTGTGGTGTTGTTTTGCATCGTGTAGTAGAGGGCAATGGTTTAAAGGTTTCATGAAATGAGAACCTATCATTAAAGAAAGACAGTCTCTCTCTCTCTCTCTCTCTCTCCGTGTGTGTGTGTGTGTGTGTGTGTGTGTGTGTGTGTGTGTGTGTGTGTGTGTGTGTGTGTGTGTGTGTGTGTGTGTGTGTGTGTGTGTGTGTGTGTGTGTGTGTGTGTGTGTGTGTGTGTGTGTGTGTGTGTGTGAAGGAGGGACCAAAGCTGCCAGTGTGGAGTGGCTAGGAGGTGTGTGTAGGATTGTGAAGATTTGTGGAGCAAAACTAGAGTGTGTGGGAGGGGGGTGTTGGGAGAAAATAGGGGTTTGTACTTGAGTGTCAGGGGGGCACGGGGGTAATGCTGTAATCATTTAAACTAAAGTTCAGGTCTGTAATTTGATCAAAGGTGTGGTGGCTGAAAGGATTCAGGGGAGAGAGAGAAAGAGAGAGAGAGGAGAGAAACAGGAGAGAGAGAAGAGAGAGAAATTGTTTGGAGGAAAGAGAGACACGAAGTGAGAGTGAGGAGAATGAGAGAATATACAGTGCAGGTTGGCTGTTAGATAATGTGTTCACACACTACAGGATATTAATGAACATTTGGTATCACTTGCACTTCTAGAGGCCTTAACAAAGGCTTACAAACTGGAAGCAAATACAGGGCAAAACAGACAAATAGGACATGGCAAATTAAAAGTTTAAGTTTTGCTGCCACTCCAATCTGTCTCCTATACATTTTACATTGATGGTGCCCTACTACGACATACCAGTTAAATTAGTACTGCATTCTCACTAACGGGTGCAAAGTGTTCCCACAATGCACCATTATTTACAGTATGCTGCAATTTCACAGTATTTTACTGTTGATAATACCCCATATTACTGTACATGTTACAGTTTTTTGTTAGTGTAGTTTGCATATAAATAACTATTTAATGTCATATAGTGTGGAGGTACTGCTCAATAGCGTACCAAGGCCTGTCAGGAGCCTTGATGAATGGGAATGTGAGAGTAGAGATGTGTCCCAAATGGCACCCTATTCCCTATACAGTGCACTTTGCCCATAGGGGCAGGGGGAAAAGTAGTGCTCTATATGGGGAACAGAGTTCCATTTGCAGCACAATCCAGAGAGGCTTCCCTTCCCCTCTATCCCCTCCATTTGGTACAAACAGGGGTCAGAGGTGAACCCAGGAAATGCCAGATGTTGGATCTTAACTTGATCACTCTTTTGTAAAATACCATTTTACTGCTGCATCAAAATTAGCAGTTCTCTTTCTCTCCATGCGGGGGCACTCGAGTCATTGGGATCACGGCTTGCTATCAAAATCATCTTCTTTCTCACTCTCTCATACGCTGGGTTTAGGTCATATTACTGCAACATTCTAATGTGCAAAAATGTATCTGAAATGCAGCCATACACATCAACAACCGTTGTTTTATGTTCCTTATTAACACAATATATATATTGGTCTCCACTAGGCTACAGCATACAAGTGTATCTGAAATGAAGCTGTACATTAGGCTACACCTAAATTATAGCCTACTGTAGCCTATCAAAACTAATCACACATAATATCAGCTGTAAAGACAAGATGAAATTGAGAATAGTGAGGTAGTCTATGGAATGGACCACAATGGGGCATGAAAGCTCATTCATTTTTAGATCTACAGTGTATATTATTGAAATAAATAGGACATCTGGTTTCTAGCAAACCTAAGATTACAAATCCACTGTCAAAGTTGAGTTCAATTGTGCCCTGTGTTTGTCTAGTGGTTGGGGCTGCTACCTTGTCAGCATAAATATCTAAATATGGAAAGGGATATTTTACCTTCTTGGTAAGAAATGACCATACCAGACACTTTTTTATTTGAAAGTATTTAATGGATGACATAAATAAGAAACTAAGAAGATAATAACAATAGGGTACACCAACATTAGTATTCCACTCATAGGAACTGGAGGAAATATTTTATTTCCATGTACGGAATGCTTGTCAAATAGATAAAGTGCCCTTAGTCTACTTGATAAGGACTACGTTGTTCAGATTATCAGATGATAATATTAACCAGAGGGCGAACATATCTTGAAAGGCTTTGGTTGCAAGCTGGACTAAGATAACACTGACATCATCTTTTAGGGAGCGGTAATGGTTGCATTTGAGATCAGCTGTGCGGGTGAATTTAAGGCATATTGATGGTTTAACGAGATATCAGCTGGTGATAATCTACTGCCATCAATGGTTGCAATAGATGGGTTGGTTGTTTAGCAAGAAAATCACCGCGTGTGCAACTATGGGGCATAACAGACTGGGTTTGCATAGATTGTTGACTAAATTAAAACTATATTTTGCTCCAATCATTATTGAAAACATAAATACATTTGAATAATGAGCACTACAGTTGTTGGTTAGTTAGCTAGCAAATGTTATGCCATATTAGCATAGATGTGGTATCTGTCAAAACACCTCGAAACAAGACATGGATTCAAGAACAAGATCAAACTAGCTAAAATGAGCCACCTATGATTCCCCACAGTTTCTTGTCATTGTTGCTAGCTATCTGGCCATCCAGAATCACAACAACACAGACTTCTGAAGCATGCACATAATTTTCGTGATGTTGTCAGCTCATCGGCCTATAGGCACCTTGTTATTTGATTATATTATATTATATATACATTCTTTAGGCTACCCGTTAGCCTATCCGTTGACACACAGTCAAAGGTGTGATTGATAGCTGATTGAACAGCTTGTTGAAGAGCTGATTTCACCATCCAAGACTCATGTAATTCGCGCCAACCCAGTCTCTGATTTGGTCATTATCGCTGGGTCTTTTCCGCACCGTGTATTCATGTTTAAATCTGCTAAATGACATATCATTAGGCCTGTATCAACATCATACTGTATTATCATTATATTATACCAGCCCATTACTATTCTTTCTGAAAGGTATTTTTTAAGGAGTGGGCTAGTCCCAGTCCTTTTGTCATTTTTGAGCTTTTATTGAAGAGAGAGAACAGTGTTGGGAAGACAGGGGAAGATAGGGGAAGGGTGAGTCAAAGGACTGTGGGCCAGATTCAAACCCATGCTGACTCTGGCATATGTGTGCCGGGGTCAGCGGCTGTAACCACTGGACCACACATGCACCGAGGCCTCCAACATATACACATGGAACATGCCACACATGCAGTAGTGGGAAAACACTGGTTTAATGCGATGACACATGCCACACATGCAGTAGTGGGAAAACACTGGTCTGATGCACACCACACATGCAGTGTGCATATCTGTTAAAAATTCAGAAAGAGGGGAGATCTAAAATATTTGAATGTGAATGTCTGGCTCAGTTGACAGCCCCATTAATCCATGTCAGTAGACATAGTGCACTTACTAGCCTATTCAATCACTGTCCTGCACAAATCATTGAACCATCATCATCGCATGTTCTTTCCCAGTTTCATGGTGTGATTGGAACCTGTTGGAACTGAAGCTGTTGTATTTATATTCAGCTTAAGGTACAACATAGGTAAGGAACTAAAAGCACCGCTTCCAGCTGCCCTCTGGCGGCTATTATAAATATTCCTCCTACTGCAGGATGATTTTCCTCCTGCGACAACATACAGTTGTCGCAGGAGTTTTCATACACCTTAGCCAAATACATTTAAACTTTTTCACAATTCCTGACATTTAATCCTTGTAAAAATGCCCTGTCTTAGGTCAGTTAGGATAACCACTTTATTTGAAGAATGTGAAATGTCAGAATAATAGTAGAGAGAATGATTTAGCTCAGCTTTTTCTTGCATCCCATTCCCAGTGGGTCAGAAGTTTAAATACACTCAATTAGTATTTGGTAGCATTGCCTTTAAATTGTTTCACTTGGGTCAAACATTTTGGGTAGCCTTCCACAAGCTTCCCACAATAAGTTGGGTGAATTTTGGCCCATTCCTACTGACAGATCTAGTGTAAGTGAGTCAGGTTTGTAGGCCTCCTTGTTCACGCACACTTTTTCAGTTCTGCCCACAAATGTACTATAGGGTTGAGAGCAGGGCATTGTAATGGCCAATCCAATACCTTACTTTGTTGTCCTTAAGCCATTTTGCCACAACTTTGAAAGTATGCTTGGTGTCGTTGTCCATTTGGAAGACCCATTAGCGACCAAGTTTTAATTTCCTGACTGATGTCTTGAGATATTGCTTCAATATATCCACATCATATTCCTTCCTCATGATATCATCTATTTTGTGAAGTGCACCAGTCCCTCCTGCTGCAAAGCACCCACAGAACATGATGCTGCCACCCCCGTGCCTCACGGTTGGGATGGTGTTCTTCGGCTTGCAAGCCTCCCCCTTTTTACTCCAAACATAACGATGGTCATTATGGCCTAACAGTTCTATTTTTGTTTCATCAGACCAGAGGACATTTCTACAAAAAAGTACGATCTTTGTCCCCATGCGCAGTTGCAAACCGTAGTCTGGCTTTTTTTATGGCGGTTTTGGAGCAGTGGCTTCTTCCTTGCTGAGCGGCCTTTCAGGTTATGTCAATATAGGACTTGTTTTACTGTGGCTATAGATACTTTTGTACCTGTTTCATCCAGCATCTTCACAATGTCCTTTGCTGTTGTTCTGGGATTAATTTGCACTTTTCGCACCAAAATACGTTCATCTCTAGGAGACAGAACGCGTCTCCTTCCTGAGCGGTATGATGGCTGCGTGGTCCAATGGTGTTTATACCTGCGTACTATTGTTCGTACAGATGAACGTGGTACCTCCAGGCATTTGGAAATTGCTCCCAAGGATGAACCACACTTGTGGAGGTCTACAATTATTTTCTGAGGTCTTGGCTGATTTCTTTAGATTTTCCCATGATTTCAAGCAAAGAGGCACTGAATTTGAAGGTAGACCTTGAAATACATCCACAGGTACACCTCCAATTGACTAAAATTATGTCAATTAGCCTATCAGAAACTTCTAAGTCCATTACATAATTTTCTGGAATATTCCAAGCTGTTTAAAGGCACTTTCAACTTAGTGTATGTAAACTATTGACCCACTGAATTGTGATACAGTGAATTATAATAATCTGTCTGTAAACAATTGTTGGAAAAATAACTTGGCACGCACAAAGTAGATGTCCTAACAGACTTGCCAAAACTATAGTTTGTTAAAAACTTCTTGCTCCTACTTGAGACGCAGATGTCTCAAGTAGACACCTGGAAATGCAAATGCGCTACGCTAAATGCTAAATGTACTCGTTAAAACTCAAACCTTCATCAAAATTCACATGCAGGGTATTGAATTAAAGCTACACTCGTTGTGAACCTAGCCAACAAGTCAGATTTTTAAAATGCTTTTCGGCGAAAGCATGAGAAGCTATTATCTGATAGCATGCAACACCCCAAAATGCCTGAATGCGATGTAAACAAAGATATAGCTTAGCCGGCGCTACACAAAAAGCAGAAATAAAATATAAAACATTCATTACCTTTGACGAGCTTCTTTCTTGGCACTCCTATATGCCCCATAAACATCACTATTGGGTCTTTTTTTCGTTTAAATCGGTCCATATATACCCAAAATAGCTTTCTATGGAAGCTGTGTCATTCAGAAAAAAACATCGTTTTTAAACGCTGCGTCATTTTTTTAAATTAAAAAAGTCGACGATAAACTTTCACAAAACACTTCGAAATACTTTTGTAATCCAACTTTAGGTATTAGTAAACGTTTATAATCTATCAAAATGATTACAGGGCGATGTATATTCAATAGCTCCTCGTTTTCAAATCAATGGCTGCCAATGTGCACATTCAAAACATCCTGGTGGAGACCGGAAGAAATGGAATCCAGTTAGTTGGATTTACCAAGAAAAAAGTCCCTTGAAAATGACGACAATGGCGACATCGTGTGGAATCTGTAGGAATTACATGCAGGTCGATAATTAATTTTGTGCCCTTTTAACAACCCATGAAAGTGACGCATGGAAATAATTTTTAGCTTTCAGAGAGCAGTTTTTCTTGCGCTTTTCAATGAAACACACAATCTGTTATAGTCACAGCCGTGATTTAACCAGTTTTAGAAACTTCAGAGTGTTTTCTATCTACACATACTAATCATATGCATATACTATATTCCTGGCATGAGTAGCAGGACGCTGAAAAGTTGCGCGATTTTTAACAGAATGTTCGAAAAAGGAGGGGGTAGACTTAAGAGTTAACAAGAAATATGTGGAGTGATTGAAAAACGAGTTTTAATGACTACAACCTAAATGTATGTGAACTTACGACTTCAACTGTAGGTCAAATTAAGATCTGACATCTCTATACTGTTATTATCTCCACATTATTTAGATTTGAAGAGCCCGAGAGATATGGAGAGTAGAAGAGTGGGAAACACTTTGCTACAGGAGAAAGAAAAGGCTTGGTGTTTTATAGTTTGTCATCACTCAGGCTTAAAGGAGATATGCAAGCATAAATGGAACATAATAAGTTAAATGTAATGTAGTGGGGTTGGTGGGGGGGGGTGAATATTTTAGACTATGTTCAGTGTAGCGTCTCCGTGATCTGACATTTTGCTTCCATAAGCATGTAAATAAGATAGAGACATGATATGTGTGTGTGTGTGTGTGTGTGTGTGTGTGTGCGCGTGCGCGTGTGTGTCCGTGTGTGTTTGTCAGCCCAGCCCTATCCTTCTCTGGACACCACACAGCAGACGTAGCATTGCAAACACACACAGGCACACACTGAGTGACATCACCAGATGTTGATCTATTCTCTTTGATGAACTACTTTGCATTTTTCAATCCATCTACCCCAACATGGATGACCCAAACAGGATATGAAAACACTGGGAAAGTGCCTTGCTCAGGTTGTTGAGACTGTGAAGTTAAAGTAAGTTAGTGCTGCGCTGGACACATTGGTGATGAAGTTAGTTAGTGCTGCGCTGGACACATTGGTGATGAAGTTAGAGTTAGTGCTGCGCTGGACACCTTGGTGATGGGGAGATAGAGACAGTAGCGCTCTTACGGTTGACTTATCTCCACTCTGCTGGCTATCTGCTCTAAGACAGATCACACATTAACTATTGATCATCTGTGGAACGCCCTCGCGTTCGGAAATAAAATGTCTGTCTAAATGTATTCAGAGCAGAGCTATAAAATGGTAATTATACACATTACTTTTAATATGAAATGGCTGCTGACGTTTATGTCGGGGGCCTAATAAAAATCATGTATCTCCATGGAGGTTGTGTACAACACAAGAGCCGCTCAGAATGGATATTTAAGCAATAAGGCCCAAGGATGTTTGGTATATAGCCAATATACCACTGCAAAGGGCTGTTCTTATGCACAACGCAACGCTGAATACCTGGACACAGCCCTTAGCCATGGTATATTGGCCATATATCACAAACCCCCGAGGCGCCTTATTGCTATTATAAACTGGTTACCAACGTAATTAGAGCAGTAAAAATAAATGTTCTGTCATACCTGTGGTATATGGTCTGGTATACCACGGCTGTCAACCAATCAGCATTCAGGGCTCCATCCACTCAGTTTGTAATTGTATATTATCAACGGACGTGGTGGGCATCCACTGCATGTGTAATAGTCTCTGTTAGGCCTGTGATCCATTCTGCAGCAGTTTGGATGCGTAGTGAGGGGATGTGTCATGCCTCCTGGCCTGGACAGAGGTGCGACTGTGATTTGACTGTGTACTGTCAACCTGGTCTCTAAGCAAAATGTATTATGTGCGACTCCATTTAGTATGATATTTTACTTTACATGATGTTACATAACATTGGCCTACCAATGTAATAGCGGTTGTACAATATATATAACGAATAGTAGGACATATAGTATCTTCCGCCTTGATCACTTTGACCCGTTTAGTATGATATATTATGTTTGACTGCTTTGAAATGCTACGTTAGGTTAAGGGTTAAGGTTAGGGCTACGGTTAGGGTTACCAGTTAGGTTAAATGGTTACGGTAAGGGTTAGCTAACATGCAAAGTAGCTCAAATTTTTAAGATGTCACTGATGAGATTTGAACATACAACCTTTGGGTTACTAGATTGTTGTGTTATACAACCAACCACACTCCTTTGGTTTTTGCTTTAAGTAACCTACTGTCCATACCAAAAATGTACTTTCATACTAACTTGAGTGTCCCGGATTTACGTTTACTATGTTACGTCAATGTAACCTAATGTAAAGTCACATATCATACTAAATGGAGTGGCACGGATTTAAGTAAAATCGAATACATTTTGCTCTGAGACCAGTCTGGTACTGTATAGCCAACCACCAGGTAAATGTGTTACACTACATAGGCCTTATAGTGTGCATGTGTGCGTGTGTGTGCCTGCATATGTATGTACGTGTCTGGGCGCGCATGTATCTGCCTGCGTGTGTGTCAGGGTGTGTGTGTGTGTGTGTCAGCCTGTCTCTCCCTATCCGTCTCTGTCCGCTGGTCTTGGATATAAAGCTCTATGGCGCCTGGCGGAGATCATTGAAAATCAAAAAGGACTTTGTTAATTTGATTAGGCAGCGCCAGCACTGGATTGTCCCCCATCAAATGAGATTTCATTATGACACCCTATTAAATAGACTGGGTGGAAGAGGGGGAATAGCGGAGTAGGACATGGAGTAATGGATGAAATATAGGGGAGCAAAGGGGAGAATAGATGGAATGGGGGAAAGAGGGGTAAGGAGGATTAAATTGTGCTGGAAAAGGAGAGGATGGGAGTTCAG
Organism: Oncorhynchus clarkii lewisi; assembly: GCF_045791955.1. Lineage (NCBI taxonomy): Eukaryota > Metazoa > Chordata > Actinopteri > Salmoniformes > Salmonidae > Oncorhynchus > Oncorhynchus clarkii. The sequence goes on along the minus strand of NC_092169.1, from coordinate 31,111,054 downwards.
AGAGGTAGAGGAAGAATGAAATGGGTTTGGAATTAGGGGAGGATACTAGGAAAGATGAGAAGAGGAGGGGGTAGTAGATAGCTGGAGGGGGACTGATAAGGACAACGATGTAATAGGGGAAAGTGAATCAGTCTGATTTAACCAAACTGGTTTGAGCTGGTACAGTGAACAGGAGAAATCCAAGGTCTGATGGTCACTGGGCAAGTAAAAGTGATTTGCATCTGATATCTGCTTAATTTAATTAGAGAGAAAAAAAAGGATGGTAGTGGTTATTATACCTCTAAGTAACAGATGTCGATTTGGTCTGCATTGGTCTCTAAATGAACACTTTAGATTGGGGTTCATCAATGACTCTGTTAAGAGAGAGCGAGAGAGCGAGAGAGGGAGGGAGGGAGGGAGGGAGGGAGGGAGGGAGGGAGGGAGGGAGGGAGGGAGGGAGGGAGGGAGGGAGACAGGAGACAGGAGAGGGAGACAGGAGAGATGCAGAAAAGAGAGACACAAATAATAAAAGAAAGTAGGAGAGCTAGAAAGAGAGAGACCGGAAAAAAACAGACAGAGACAGAAAGAGAGACAGAGAGATACAGAGACCAATTTGTGCTTTAGCTGTGTTTGAATAGCCACTGAGAGACTCACTGAGAGACTCATGTTCTCTCTTTATAGATCCAATAGAAACGTATCTCCATCTCTCTCAATTCAATTCAATTTAAGGGCTTTATTGGCACGGGAAACATATGTTAACATTGCCAAAGCAAGTGAAGTAGATAATAAACAAAAGTGAAATAAACAATAGAAATGAACAGTAAACGTTACACTCACAAAAGTTCCAAAATAATAAAGACATTTCAGATGTCATATTATGTGCAAATAGTTAAAGTACAAAAGGGAAGATAAATAAACAAATATGAGTTGTATTTATAATGGTGTTTGTTTTTCACTCTTTGCGCTTTTCTTTTGGCAACAAGTCACAGCTCTTGCTGCTGTGATGGCACAATGTGGTATTTCACCCAATAGATATGGGAGTTTATCAAAATTGGATTTGTTTTCTAAGTCTTTGTGGGTCTGTGTAATCTGAGGGAAATGTGTGTCTCTATGGTCCTACATGTGGCAGGAGGTTAGGAAGTGCAGCTCAGTTTCCACCTCATTTTGTTGGCAGTGTGCACGTAGCTTGTCATCTCTTGAGAGCCAGGTCTGCCTTCGGCGGCCTTTCCCAATAGCAAGGCTATGCTCACTGAATCTGTACATAGTCAGAGCTTTCCTTAAGTTTGGGTCAGTCACAGTGGTCAGGTATTCTGCAACTGTACTCTCTGTTTAGGGCCAAATAGCATTCTAGTTTGCTCAGTTTTTTGTTAATTATTTCCAATGTGTCAAGTAATTATATTTTTGTTTACTTATGATTTGGTTGGGTCAAATTGTGTTGTTGTCCTGGGGCTCTGTGGGGTCTGTTTGTTTGTGAACAGAGCCCCAGGACCAGCTTGCTTATGGGAATCTCCCCAGGTTAATCTCTCTGTAGGTGATGGCTTTGTTATGGAAGGTTTGGGAATCGCTTCCTTTTAAGTGGTTGTAAAATGTAACAGCTCTTTTCTGGATTTTGATAATTAGTGGGTATCAGAATAATTCTGCTCTGCATGCATTATTTGATGGTGTATATTGTACACTGAGGATTTTTTGCAGAATTCTGCATGCAGTCTCAATTTGTTTGTTTGTTCCATTTTGTAAATTATTGGTTGGTGAGTGGACCCCAGACCTCGCAACCATAGAGGGCAATGGGTTCTGTAAAATATTTACATAATTTTAGCCAGATCTTAATTGGTATGTCAAATTTTATGTTCCTTTTATTGACATAGAAGGCCTTTCTTGCCTTGTCTAGCAGCTATGACGCTGATGTTTAGCTGATGTTTCTGTCTGTCTGTCTGTCTGTCTGTCTGTCTGTCTGTCTGTCTGTCTGTCTGTCTTTGTCTCTGTCTCTGTCTCTGTCTCCCTCCCTCCCTCCCTCCCTCCCTCCCTCCCTCCCTCCCTCCCTCTCTCCCTCCCTCCCTGTCTCCCTCCCTGTCTGTATGTCTGTCTGTATGTCTGTCTGTCTGTGTTTCAACCTAGGGCAAGAGAGGCAGCAAGTTTTGTTTATTTTTTTCTCATCTTTTTATGGAAACATACACCATCCTTTCCTCCCTTCTCCTCAGTGGTCAGCCAAACAGGGATTGCTAACACAAATAAATGGCTTGATAGAGACAAATTACACACTGAATTCCTATCCCTTCTGAGGCCTCCATTTTCATTTATCTTCTCACTGCAAAACTCCCCCTGCTCATCTTGCCTATTTAAATGCCCCTTTTGTTTCCCTTTTATTGTGCGACATCTTTAATCTGCTCTACAATTAGAGAGAGAGAGAGAGAGAGAGAGAGAGAGAGAGAGAGAGAGAGAGAGAGAGAGAGAGAGAGAGAGAGAGAGAGAGAGAGAGAGAGAGAGAGAGAGAGAGAGAGAGAGAGAGAGAGAGAGAGAGAGAGAGAGAGAGAGAGAGAGAGGATGTTTTACCCAATTCATGCTAAGGGGAATTTATGGCAAATTATATCCAACAGATGGGTCATTGGGCAATAGGAATGAAATAGACTCACAGCAACCAAACTGATTTTCACATAAAAGTTTGTAAACTAGTTGTTCTGGATTTTTATTCATTCACAGAGAGAATAGAGAGCAGATAGCAATCAAAGGCAACTGTCTCTGTGATTGACCATTGATGCTGCTGATAGGCTGTTCTCTGTGCTAGCCAAGACCGACGCTAAAGCATTGCAAATGCATCACAAATGACAATCCACTAGCGACTAAGGTCCCCTTTGGGTCACACAATGATTTTTGGTCCTAATTCCATGGTGAAATGCACTGAATTCTGTGGGCATCAGTATACTCACCATAACATCCAGTCCAACTTGTCATTGATATAAAGCCTGCTACCCAAATAGTACCCTATTCCCTACATTTTATGGGCCCTGGTAAAAAGTGCACTACATAGGGAATAGGTTACCATTTGGGACGCAATGAAACCAAGACACAACACAACAGGCCTTCTTATGTTCCTCTGCAGATGCACTGCATGCTGGGTACTTAAGGTGACTTCCTGCTCCGGTGGCGTGCAGAGATTGTTGCCGGGAAGGGCTGTGTGTTTTCATTAAAAGCAGGAAGCAACCTGACAGAGACCATTACTTTCCCTCTGCTACGGTAAGGCTGGGGATGGAGTGTGTGTGTGTGTGTGTGTGTGTGTACCTGGTGTGTTTTCCCCCATATCCACACTCCTCTAGTCTTCCCGTCACGTTCAGCTCTCCTGCCATCCATCTCTCCCTCCACAGCCCGACCGCCAACCCAGTCAACCCCACACTACACCAGTCTAATTGTGCAGAAACACAGTGGGAAGGAAGGAGGTAAGGCAGGAGAGAGGGAAGAAAGAGAGGCAAGCATGACACCAGTTCAAATGCGTACCTGAGATGGAAGAAGAGAGAGGAAGAGTAGATGTGAGAAGGAAGGAGGAACAGTAAGAAAAGGAGGAGAAAGGATTACAATGAAGACGGGGACGGGAGGAGGAAGAGAAAGTGGAAGAGGAAGAGAGGATGAGGAAGATTAGAAAGATGAGGTACAAGAGAAAATATGTTGACCACCAATCCCTAGAAAACTCAAATTTGTATATAACACAGAGAAAGAGAGAGAGAGAGAGAGAGAGAGAGGCAGAAAGATGGAGCAGAAAAAGAGAGAGAGAGAGAGAGAGACAGAGAGTGACAGATATATGATACAGACAGACAGACAGGGAGGGAGGGAGACATGGAGGGAGGGAGACAGGGAGGGAGGGAGGGAGACAGGGAGACAGGGAGGGAGGGAGGGAGACAGTGGGCGAGGGAGGGAGGGAGGGTGGGAGACAGGGAGACAGGGAGGGAGACGGAGAGAGAGAGAGAAAGAAACACAGCCATGCTTCAGGCCAATCTCCCCTCCCTGATTCTCCTCTCCTTCATCATGACATAACTCCGGAGATGAAACATAAAGCACTCTGCTTCCTAAATGAAGCTAGATGACTGTGATGCCTGTGTTCACTGATCAGAATCAAACACTTTAACCTGTACCCCTCTCTCTCTCTCTCTCTCTCTCTCTCTCTCTCGCTGTCCCCCCTCTCTCTCTCTCTCTCCACCTATTTTCTCTCTCCCCCTATCTTTCTCTCTCTCGCGCTGTCCCTCTCTCTCTCTCTCTCTCTCTCCCCCTCTCTTTCTCTCTCCCCCTCTCTTTCTCTCTCTCTCTGCCCCTCTCTCTCTCTCTCTCTCTCTCTCTCTCTCTATTTCTCTCTGCCCCCCCCCTCTCTTCTAACCCCGACCAGCCATGCAGTAGTTTCTTCTCTAGGCATGGTTCCTGGTTCTGCCTATGTTCTCTTTGTATATTGTGGGTTGGGGAGTGATCTATCACTTGGCCATGGGGTCCTACTGGGTGAATAGGGATATATTTCATACAGGCATTCTGTAGGGCAAAACTATTGTTCTACTGCCTGGGTCCTGTCTTCATGCATACCTGCTGTGTGTGTGTGTGTGTGTGTGTGTGTGTGTGTGTGTGTGTGTGTGTGTGTGTGTGTGTGTGTGTGTGTGTGTGTGTGTGTGTGTGTGTGTGTGTGTGTGTGTGTTCGAGTGCAGTTGCACAGCAGTATGAGTCTGGCACAGCGTTCACATCAGACTCAACAGCAACCTGGAAGAGGCTCAAGAAAGACACAAAATCATCACTGACTTTCCTCACTAACAAACAGTACACAGAGAAAATGATTCCAGGACATGGTGTTACGGCAACATAGCATGGACGTCTGGGTACAAGCCATGACTCAATACTGTGGGACAAAACAAACAATTACTGGATATCACATCTGAATACATTCCAGGATTGGGGTCAATTCCATTTGAATTCCATGGAATTGGAATTGACATGGAATTGACACCAACCCTGATACAGTACATTGATCTTGAGTATTTATTTTAAGAACGCATTACACTCTTCAAGAGAAGAGAAGGGAGGGGCTGGAGGTGGAGGAGTGGTGGAGGGAAGGATTAGGATGTGAATGAAACAATTTCCAGTGTTAGGAAACTCAAATCAAATCAAAGTTTATTTGTCACGTGCGCCGAATACAACTACTGCATTGATTCAATATTCTAACTGTGAACAACAATCTGTGTTGTCCTCTTCTGCATCTCTCCACATCTCTCCTCCTATCCACCTGTCCATCTCTCCTCCTGTCCACCTGTCCATCTCTCCTCCTGTCCACCTCTCCATCTCTCCTCCTGTCCACCTCTCCATCTCTCCTCCTGTCCACCTCTCCATCTCTTCTCCTGTCCACCTCTCCATCTCTTCTCCTGTCCACTCTCCATCTCTTCTCCTGTCCACCTCTCCATCTCTCCTCCTGTCCACTCTCCATCTCTCCTCCTGTCCACCTCTCCATCTCTCCTCCTGTCCACCTCTCCATCTCTTCTCCTGTCCACCTCTCCATCTCTTCTCCTATCCACCTCTCCATCTCTCCTCCTGTCCACCTGTCCATCTCTTCTCCTGTCCACCTCTCCATCTCTTCTCCTGTCCACCTCTCCACATCTCTTCTCCTGTCCATCTCTCCATCTCTCATCCTGTCCACCTCTCCATCTCTCCTCCTGTCCACCTCTCCATCTCTCCTCCTGTCCACCTCTCCATCTCTTCTCCTGTCCACCTCTCCATCTCTCGTCCTGTCCACCTCTCCATCTCTCGTCCTGTCCACCTCTCCGTCTCTCCTCCTGTCCACCTCTCCATCTCTCCTCCTGTCCACCTCTCCATCTCTCCTCCTGTCCACCTCTCCATCTCTCCTCCTGTCCACCTCTCCATCTCTCCTCCTGTCCACCTCTCCATTTCTTCTCCTGTCCCCTTTTTAATCTTCGCTCCACCTCTCCATCTCTCCTCCTAGCCGCCCCTCTCCACCTCTCCATCTCTCCTCCTAGCCACCCCTCTCCACCTCTCCATCTCTCCTCCTAGCCGCCCCTCTCCACCTCTCTTCAAGCTATTATCATCCTCCTCTCTTCTCCTCTCTTCTGTCCACCTCCCTCCTTCTCCCCACCTCTCGGCATTTCCTCCTCATCTCCACCTCTCTCCTCCTCTCCATTTCTCTCCTCCTCCCCATCTCTCCACCTCTGCCTTTCCTCCTCTCTCCTCTCTTCAGGTCTCCACCTGTCCACCTCTCTCCACTTCTCCTCAACCTATCCTCTCTCCTCCTCTCCATCCCTCCTCCTCCTTACCATCCTAGGTCATTTCTCGTCATTGATTGACAATCCAACTAACCGTTATCACTTGTGCCTGTCCCTATGGTCCTTTTCTCCCAGCCTCTTAACTGTGTCCAGCGATAGATAGCCAACTAGGCCTTTATACAATAGGATGGCCTCTGGAGGGGCCACATATCAGCCTCTCTGTATCTCTCTGTTGTCTTCAGCCGCATGTGTTATCCCTCAGGGCCCATTCATGGTGGCCCTGTTAGGTCAATGGCCTCTACACAGCTAAAACAATCAGAGACAACTCAATAGAATAGCTATTAGTATGGAGAATGGAGCCAGCACTAACACTATGCTGAGAGAGAGAGAGAGAGAGAGAGAGAGAGAGAGAGAGAGAGATGTGAGAACAGAGGCCCCTGGAATCGATGGTCCCTTTTTCTGGGCCCTTTGAGACTGTTGTGACAGACTGGAGTCCACTGGAAATCTTTGTGTGGGTATTGGATGGTTAGGAGAGAGAGATAGATGCAGGGGGAAAGTAGAGAGATAAAGAGCAAGCAAGAGAGAGGGGGCACAGAAAGACATGTAGAGGGAGAAACAGAGGAAGAGAGACGCAGGGGGAGATAGAGAGGTAAACAGAAAATACGGAGAGAGGAGGAGAGAAAGCAAAAGAGCAGAGACAGAAGGGGGGCGATACATAGAAGCAGGGTGAGAAATAGAGGTAGAGAGAAAGAGGAAGGTGGGATGAATAAGCCCAGTGGAGAAGTGATAGAGAGGACCACTGGACAAGGTTTGTCCTGAGGCTGTTATCTGGTGACAGGTCCATAGATAGTCTAGCTTTCTCTGTCTGTCTTTCTCTGGTCTAAGCTGAAGGAACCAGGCCAAATAGTTTCAGGGGGTCTTCCTGGCAAGAGTTTGATTGATCATTAACTAACCTGGGTCGTATGTATTATTTATGCAACAGAAAGCAGTTTCCAACGAAAGCTACCATTTTTACCCCGTTTTGGTCCATTTGGTGTCTATAGTGAACACGACCTTGTATCCTCCAGCGTTTTGCCTCTCTTTAGTCCTCAAGTATATTTCTCTCTATCTTTCATTGTCGCCCTTTTTGCTTCCTCCATTCGTCTCTCTGATTTACTGTCCGTCTGTCACTCTCTATCTTCATCTCTTCTCTCTCCAGTGTATTGTTGCATTGCTGATGTTGTTGGGAATAAATACGAGCCACTCTTTAACTGAATGTTTGTTTGTTCAGATGATTCTAATAGAACCTTTGACAGCCGAGGAGAGAATCAAAGCTCACAACAATTATTTTCCACTTTCAAAGAAAACAAATGATTTTAGAGCTGTTAAGGTGTAATCCTATATCCTTAACATTCATAACTTATGGTTAGAGTGTGTTGTGAATAAACCAGGTAGTTGAAGATATAAGCAATGTGAATGTATTGGAAATTACACTTGTCTTGTTGTTTATTAAAAGTTGTTGCTCCATTGTCGATCTGTCTCCTCTTTATTGGATATTTGGTCACAGCTGAATACAGACTTATACAGACCTATGACAAACACTTACGTTCTGCAGGCAAACGAAAAAATACATACATAAGCACGCACGCATGCACACACACACGCACACATACACACATTCATATTTACACACGCATGGTTTATATAGTGTATAGAGTGTATATAGTACATTAGTACATTTATTACAATGGATAGTACATGGTATCATAAAACAACACAAGTGCCTGGTAGATTCTGCATACATGGGGCATACATGTGGCAAGTATCTCCTTTTATGTGCATGTATGCTGAGGAGCAGTGTATGTGTGTATGTGTGTGTGTCATAAGTCTGTATTCAGGCGTGAACACATTGAATAATGAAGAGACAGATCAACAATGGAAAACAACGAGACAAGAAATTACAACGAGACAAGTGTACTTTCCAATACTGTACGTACTCTTTGCTTATGCATGCTTGCCTATGTTTGGGCATGTCAAATCAAATCACATTTTATTGGTCACATGCACATGGTTAGCAGATGTTAATGCGAGCGTAGCGAAGTGCTTGTGCTTCTAGTTCCGACCGTGCATCAATATCTAACAAGTGATCTAACAATTTCACAACAACTACCTTATGTAAAGGAACTACAAGTGTAAAGGAATGAATAAGAATATGAACATAAAAATATATGGAAGAGCGATGCCCGTGCAGCATAGGCAAGATGCAGTAGATGGTATAGAGTACAGTATATACATATGAGATGAGTAATGTAGGCTATGTAAACATTATATAAAGTGGCATTGCTTAAAGTGACTAGTGATACATTTATTGCATTCCATTTTTAATTATTAAAGTGGCTAGAGATTTGAGTCAGTATGTTGGCAGCAGCCACTCAATGTTATATGTCTCAACTAGGCACCTGGAAATGCAAATGCGCTACGCTAAATGCTAAATGTACTCGTTAAAACTCAAACCTTGATCAAAATTCACAAGCAGGGTATTGAATTAAAGCTACACTCGTTGTGAACCTAGCCAACAAGTCAGATTTTTAATATGCTTTTCGGCGAAAGCATGAGAAGCTATTATCTGATAGCATGCAACACCCCAAAATGCCTGAATGCGATGTAAACAAAGATATAGCTTAGCCGGCGCAACACAAAACGCAGAAATAAAATATAAAACATTCATTACCTTTGACGAGCTTCTTTCTTGGCACTCCTATATGCCCCATAAACATCACTATTGGGTCTTTTTTTCGTTTAAATCGGTCCATATATACCCAAAATAGCTTTCTATGGAAGCTGTGTCATTCAGAAAAAAACATCGTTTTTAAAAATTAAAAAAGTCGACGATAAACTTTCACAAAACACTTCGAAATCCTTTTGTAATCCAACTTTAGGTATTAGTAAACGTTTATAATATATCAAAATGATTACAGGGCGATGTATATTCAATAGCTCCTCGTCTTCAAATCAATGGCTGCCAATGTCCACATTGAAAAGATCCTGGTGGAGACCGGAAGAAACGGAATCCAGATAGTTGGATTTTCCAACAAAAAATTCAATTGAAAATGACGACAATGGCGACATCGTGTGGAATTTGTATGAATTGCATGCAGGTCGATATTAAATTTTGTCCCCTTTTAACAACCCATGAAAGTGACTTATGGAAATTATTTTTAGCTTTCAGAGAGCAGTTTTTCTTGCGTTTTTCAATGAAACACACGATCTGTTATAGTCACAGCCGTGATTTAACCAGTTTTAGAAACTTCAGAGTGTTTTCTATCCACACATACTAATCATATGCATATACTATATTCCTGGCATGAGTAGCAGGACGCTGAAAAGTTGCGCGATTTTTAACAGAATGTTCGAAAAAGGAAGGGGTAGACTTAAGAGGCAGTCTGATGGCCTTGAGATATAATCTGTTTTTCAGTCTCTCGGTCCCAGTTTTGATGCACCTGTACTGACCTTGCCTTCTGGATGGTAGCGGGGTGAACAGGCAGTGGCTCTGGTGGTTGTTGTCCTTGATGATCTTTTTGGCCTTTGGCAGACCTCACTACACTCTGGAGAGCCTTGCGGTTGTGGGCGGAGCAGTTGCCGTACCAGGCGGTGATACACCCCGACAGGATGCTCTCGATTGTGTATCCATAAAAGTTTGTGAGAGGTTTTGTTGACAAGCCAAATTTCTTCAGCCTCCTGAGGCTCTGTTGCGCCTTCTTCACCATGCTGTCTGTGTGGGTGGACCATTTCAGTTTGTCCGTGATGTGTACGTGATATGTACGCTCCCTCTGCTGTTTCCTGAAGTCCACAATCATCTCCTTGGTTTTGTTGATGAACAGTGTGAGGTTATTTTCCTGACACCACACTCCGAGGGCCGTCACCTCCTCCCTGTAGGCTGTCTCGTCATTGTTGGTAATCAAGCCTACCACTGTAGTGTCGTCAGCAAACTTGATGATTGAGTTGGAGGTGTGCATGGCCATGCAGTCATGGGTGAACAGGGAGTACAGGAGAGGGCTGAGAACGCACCTTGTGGGGCCCCAGTGTTGAGGATCAGCGGGGTGGAGATGTTGTTTCCTACTCTCAGCACCTGGGGGCGGCCCATCAGAAAGTCCAGGACCCAGTTGCACAGGGTGGGTTCGAGACCCAGGGTCTCAAGCTTAATGACGAGTTGAGGGTACTATGGTGTTAAATGCTGAGCTGTAGTCGATGAACAGCATTCTTACATAGGTATTCCTCTTGTCCAGATGCGTTAGGGCAGTGTGCAGTGTGATTGCGATTGTGTTGTCTGTGGACCTATTGGGGCGGTAAGCAAATTGGAGTGGGTCTAGGGTGTCAGGTAGGGTGGAGGTGATATGATCCTTGACTAGTCTCTCAAAGCACTTCATGGTGACGGAAGTTAGTGCTACGGGGCGATAGTCGTTTAACTCAGTTACCTTAGCTTTCTTGGGAACAGGAATAATGGTGGCCCTCTGAGGGAACAGCAAACTGGGATAGAGAACAATTGAATTTGTCCGTAAACACACCGAGGGTTAACTTCTTTAAGGATCATTGGGACGCTAGCGTCCCACCTCAACAACACCCGGAGAAATTGCAGAACGCAAAATTTTAGAGTGTCATACATAATTTAAAAGCTTAACTTCTTGCTATTCTAGCCGCTTTGTCAGATTCCAAAAAGGCTTCACGGCGAAAGCACACCATGATATTATCTGAGGACAGCGCCCCACACAAAAGCATTACATACATTTCCAACCAAGCAGAGGCGTCACGAAAGTCAGAAATAGCGATAAAATAAATCACTTACCTTTGAAGATCTTCATCTGGTTGCAATCACAAGGGTCCCAGATACATAACAAATGGTCATTTTGTTCGATATCCCAAAAAGTCAGTTTCATTGGCGCGCTTCACTCAGTAATCCACCGGTTTCCCTCGTTCAAAATGCATACAAATGAATCCCATAAGTTACCAATAAACTTCTTCCAAACATATCAAACAACATTCCTAGTCAATCCTCAGGTACCCTAATATGTAAATAAATGATAACATTTAAGACGGAGAACACCGGAGATAAATAACGAAGTACTCGCCCTCACCGGAATGCGCAACAAACACACCAGACAAAATGGAAGCCACTTACTTAAAATACAAATTCTAGCTAATTTTTCAAAAAACAAGCCTGAAACTCTTTCTAAAGACTGTTGACATCTAGTGGAAGTCCTGGGAACTGCAATCTGGGAGGTATTTGTTTTATATTCCCATTGACAGCCATAGTAATCGGGGGTGAGCTGGAAAAAAACAATTCTGGATGGATTTGTCCTCAGGTTTTCGCCTGCTATATCAGTTCTGTTATACTCACAGACATCCAATACTACCAATTCTATGCCTATCCTAGCTTCTGGGCCTGAGTAACAGGCAGTTTACTTTGGGAACCTCATTCATCCAAACTTCCAAATACTGCCCCATAGCCCGAAGAAGTTAGCACATTTAAATATTTTACTCACGTTGACTGCGGTGAAGGAGAGCCCACAGGTTTTGGTAGCATCCCGTGTCCGTGGCACTGTATTGTCCTCAAAGCGAGCAAAGAAGTTGTTTGGTTTGTCTGGGAGGAAGACGTCCCATGTCCACGATGGAGCTGGTTTTCTATTTGTAATCCGTGATTGACTGTAGATACTGCCACATACGTCTCGTGTCTGAGCCGTTGAATTGCGACTCTACTTTGTCTCTATACTGACGCTTAGCTTGTTTGATAGCCTGTCTTTTTACTGCTGTTTTATTTATTTACTTACCTATTGTTAACCTAACACCTTTTTTGCACTATTGGTTAGAGCACGTGACAAATAAACTTTGATTTGATTTGATTGCCTGGCTGAGGGAATACCTACACTGTTTGAATTCGATCATGTTTCCGGTCGCCTTGCCATGATTAAAAGCAGTGGTTTGCGCTTTCAGTGCTTTCAATCCACGGTTTCTGGTTGGGGAAGGTTTTAATAGTCACTGTGGGTGCAACATCACCGATGCACTTGCCAATAAACTTGCTCACCGAATCAGCGTATACATCAATGTTGTTGTCTGAGGCTATCCGGAACATATCCCAGTCCACATGATCGACGCAATCTTGAAGCGTGGAATCAGATTGGTCGGACCAGCATTGAACAGACCTGAGCACGGGCGTTTCCTGTTTTAGTTTCTGTCTATAGGCTGGGAGGAACAAAATGGAGTCGTGGTCAGATTTGCCGAATGCAGGGCGAGGGAAGGCTTTGCATGCGTGTGTGTGCCTGCTTGCCTATGTTTGTGTGTGTGTGTGATATGCCTAATGATGAATGAAAGAGATAAGCGCTAGCACAGAGCTACTGCAGAATTAACAGGAGCTCGATAATCTCTGAGTGAGGTAATTTCAGATTGACAGCCGTGCAGTATGCATACTCCTTAACACACACACACACAAACACGCACACACACACACACAAACACACTCTCCATAAGGAGGTACACAGTGAGTGTTGAACCGAGTAGGACAGTGGAATATTTGTAGCTCTCTGTTTCTTTGATCCCTGACACTAATTGATTTCTCTCATATGAGCCACCACAGCTCACTTTATAGCAGGGTTACAGAAAGATCCTTTCACCTTCTACCTGGTAGCTAGTTGCCTGTATTCACTGATCAGTATCAAACACTTTAACCTGTACCTTTAACCTGTACCTTTCTCTCTCCTCCCTTTCTCTCTCTCTCCTCCCTTTCTCTCTCTCCCTCTCTCTCTCTCACTCCTGTATCTATATCTCTCTCCCTTCTCCCTCTCTAAATCCTCCCTCCCCTCCTTTTTTCTCTCTCTCTCTCTCTATATATATATATATATATATATATATATATATATATCTGTCTCCTCTGTCTCTCTCCTCTCTCTCTCTCCTCCCTCCCTCTCTATCTCTCTCTCCTCTTTATCTCTCTCTCTTGCTCCTCTCTCTCCTCATTCTCTCTCTCCTCTCTCTCTCCTCCCTCACTCTCTCTCTTCTCTCTCCCTCTGTTTTTCTCTTTCTCCATATTCCTTCATCTGTATTTATGTTTCTATTTTATTATTTTATTTCTCTCTCTTCTCTTCCTCAGTCCTCAGTCATTTTTCTTCTGCTGCCTCACTCTACCCCCTCTTTGTTTCCTGCTTCATTCTCTGTGTGCCTGCCTTAAAACCTATCTGGGACATCCAGTGAAAATGCAGAGCGCCAAATTCAAATAAATTACTATAAAAATGTACCTTTCATGAAATCACACATGCAATACATCAGCATTAAAGCTACACTTGTTGTGAATCCAGCCAATGTGTCAGTTTTCAAAAAGGCTTTACGGCGAAAGCAAAGCTATTATCTGAGGGCAGCACCCCAGCAAACATACACAGACAATCATATTTCAACCCTCCAGGCGCAACACAAAACGCAGAAATAAAGATATAATTCATGCCTTACCTTTGACGAGCTTCTTCTGTTGGCACTCTAATATGTCCCATAAACATCACAAATGGTCATTTTGTTCGATTAATTCCATCGATATATATCCAAAATGTCCATTTATTTGGTGCGTTTGATCCAGAAAAACACTGGTTCCAACTCGCGCAACATGACTACAAAATTTCTCATAAGTTACCTGTAAGCTTTGTCCAAACATTTCAAACTACTTTCCTAATACAACTTTAGGTATTTTTTAAAGTAAATAATCAATAACATTTAAGACATGATTAACTGTGTTCAATATCAGAGGAAAAGAAAGTGGAGAGTGCTTTTCAGGTCACGCGCCTCTAACAAAGAGTACACTTCCCTCGAGCCTCGTTCTGAACCATGCTACTTCTTCATTTCTCAAAGGAAAAACCTCAACCAATTTCTAAAACTGTTGACATCCAGTGGAAGCGATAGGAACTGCAAGAAAGTCCCTTAGAAATGTGGGTTCCCAATGAATACTCATTGAAAAGCGAGTGACCTCAAAAAAATAAATTCTGAATGGTTTGTCCTCGGGGTTTGGACACGCTTTTCATCCGGACGTGAAAATACTGCCACCTGTCCCAGAGAAGTTAATGAGTGTGCATGCTTCCCAATTTATGTGCATATGTGTGCATGTGTGTGTGCGTGTGTGTGTGTTCTCCATTGGCATGTGTTGGTGGTAATTAATGTGTGCCCATTCATCTGGGCGTCAGTGAGAAGCCCTTCAGGGTGTCTCTCCCAAATCAATAGCTCATTAATTTAAGAAGGGCTCCCTCTCGTCTTCACTCTCCCTCTGTCCCCTTCTCTCTCTCTCTGTCTCCTTCTCTCTCAATCTATCCCCTTCTCTCTCCCTCTATCCCCTTCTCTCTCCCTCTGTCCCCTTCTCTCTCAATCTATCCCCTTCTCTCTCCCTCTGTCCCCTTCTCTCTCCCTCTATCCCCTTCTCTCTCCCTCTATCCCCTTCTCTCTCCCTCTGTCCCCTTCTCTCTCTCTCTGTCCCCTTCTCTCTCAATCTATCCCCTTCACTCACCCTATATCCCCTTCTCTCTCCCTCTGTCCCCTTCTCTCCTCTCTTCCTTTCCTCTCTCTAATATTCCCTGCCCTTCAATATTCTTCCCTCCCTCATCATGTCTATCTTTTTACCCCTCTTCTCATCTCTTACCTATTCCATCCATCCCTCTTTCTTATCTTCCTTCTAGCCTCTCTCCCCTCTCCCCTCCATTCTTATTCACCAAATCCATTCTTTCTTCTCTCCTCCTTTCCACTTTCGACTTCTCTCCTATCACCCTTTTATGTCAAACAAGTCCCCTCACTTTCTTACCCATCCCTCTTTCCCTCTGTCATTGCAGCTCTCTATCTCTCCATCCCTCCAGCTATGCAGCTCAAGCCATAACTCTTTATGAATGATTATGACTGCTTATAGCCGGCTTGTGAAATGCTCACACAAAGCACATGTATATATGAGAGAGAGAGAGAGAGAGAGAGAGAGAGAGAGAGAGAGAGAGAGAGAGAGAGAGAGATGTAGCTGTGTAAGGTTTGCTGTCCTGTGCAGAAACAGTAATGGAGCTTTCTCTAGGGAGGGACATTATGTTTTATTTACTATCAGCAAGCAATACATTTCATCCCAGGCATCGCAGGGAAGGGTAGGTGCTATGGAGAGGTTGGAGGGAGGGCGGGAAGGAGGGATTGAGGGCAGGGGAAGTGTGAGTGTTGGAGTTTGTGTGTGCGTGCGTGTGTGTGTACACATTAATTCATGAGGTACTGCAGTGTTTTTAGACTTGTGTATGGGACGGGGTGTGTGTGTGTGCGTGTGTATTTGTATGTCTGTGTGCGTGTGTGTGTGTGTACAGATTCTTTGGTTCCATTTAGACTAAATTCCCTTCAACACATTCTACCACTTATCCTCACCCGCATCCCTCCATACTACTTCCTCTCTCTTTTTCAGTCAGACAGATAGTTTTATTAGGGGAATAGAGAGAAAAGGAGGAGAGCGGTGCCAAGAGCTGCTCTCAACACCAGAGAATATGTTCCAATGCTACATTTTCATCTCTTTCTCTCCTGAGGAAATGAGATATTACTGTATATGTGACTTAGAGAGTGAGAGAGATGGGGTGGGATATTTCTTTCTTCTTTCATTCCGTGTTTATTGTCTGTGAATGTGTTTTCTTGTTTGGGTGCTTGGAATTGTATTGATTTCCATGCTGATTTCTGCCAGTAATTCGGAGCTGACTAGACATTTTGGAATCCCTGAAAGGAATGTGTATCTGTGATTTGCTGGTGTTTTAGACCAGAATCACCTAACCTGTCAAAAATGTGCAATAAATATGCTTTGTTTATTGGGTCTTCAAGAAAGATGCTTTTTCACCCATTAGTTTAAGAATTGATAGGTTTTTGTTTGGTTGGTGATATTAGTGTTCAGGTTTATCAAAATGGTTGGTACAGAGCATGGTTGTTTCTCTGAAACACTATCTCATACATAAGTCAAGTTATATCACAATACAACCCCATTTTTACAACCTCTGTCTCTGCCCATTAAAAAAAACACCTCAAAAAGGTTATTTTTCATTTTTGCCTATATTCAAATAAAACTGCATAATGGTTAGGTGTTCAATAAAGAAGAACATCCGATATCTTCCACTCACAGGCATTTCTGCTGTTTTCAGTGTGAAACACTGAAGATTGCTAGGAGAGATTTGATTGAACCCAGCCTTAAACGTGTTCAAGCTATAGACATTAACTGCTGTCCATATGAGGAAACTAGACATACACATCAACACATTCAAGTCTTTGAAAAAATACCATTCCTTTAGACATAAAATGGCAGCATAGAAAGTTCTGCTGGCAATCTGTGCTACTTTATACACTTTATATAGGGTGTCTGTTTACTGTCTGCTATTACTGCCTCTGTGCTCCTGAATACAGGCCTCTCTCTTTCTGTCTCGCTCTCTCTTTCTCTCTCTATTTCTCCCTCTCTCAATTCAGTTGAAATTGCTTTATTGGCAGGACGTAACAATAATCATATTGTATGCCAAAGCGTACAGTACATTGGAAATTAATTGATTCTCTCTCTATCTCTCAATTTTTCATTTAAATTTAAGTGCCTTATTGGCAAGGGAAACTTATGTTTACACATTCAAATAAATTACTATAAAATCAAACTTTCATGAAATCACACATGTAAGATACCAAATTAAAGCTACACGGGTTGTGAATCCATCCAACATGTCAGATTTCAAAAAGGTTTTTTGGAGAAAGCAAACAATGCTATTATCTGAGTGTAGAACCTTCGTAAACAAAGAGAGAAAACATATTTCAACCCTGCAGAAGTGACACAACGCAGAAATAAAAATATAAATCATGCCTTACCTTTGACAAGCTTCTTTTGTTGGCACTCCAATATGTCCCATAAACATCACAAATGGTCCTTTTTTTCCGATTAATTCCGTCGATATATTTCCAAAATGTCCATTTATTCGGAGCGGTGATCCAGAAAAACACCGGTTCCAACTTGCGCAACGTGACTACAATATCTCAAAAGTTACCTGTAAACTTTGCCAAAACATTTCAAACTACTTTTGTAAAACAACTTTAGGTATTTTTTAAAGTAAATAATCGATCAAATTGAAGACGGGAAGATCTGTGTTCAATACAGAAAAAAAAACTGACTCTACCTTTCTGGTCACGCGCCTCTATCTAACAGTACACTTGAAGTGACCCTCGTTTTGAACAGGGCTACTTCTTCATTACACAAAGGAAAAACCTCAACCAATTTCTAAAGACTGGTGACATCCAGTGGAAGCGGTAGGAACTGCAAAAATGTCCCTTAGAAATCTGGATTCCCAATGAAAATCCATTGAAAAGAGAGTGACCTCAGAACAAAACAAAATCTGAATGGTTTGTCCTCGGGGTTTCGCCTGCTACATAAGTTATGTTATACTCACAGACATAATTCAAACAGTTTTAGAAACTTCAGAGTGTTTTCTATCCAAATATACTAATAATATGCATATCTTATCTTCTGGGGGTGAGTAGCAGGCAGTTGAATTTGGGCATGAATTTCATCCGGACGTGAAAATATTTCCCCCTGTCACCAAGATGCTCCAGACCTCCTGTTCTAGTGCCCTTGCCAATTTATTAAAATATATGTTGAAGAAGGTGGGGCTTAAGCTGCATCCCTGTCTTACTCCACGGCCCTGTGGAAAGAAATGTGTGTGTTTTGCCATTTTTAACCGCACACTAGTTGTTTGTGTACAAGGATTTTATAATGTTGTATGTTTTCCCAACACCACTTTCCATCAATTTGTATAGCAGACCCTCATGCAAAATTACGTCTAAAGCTTTTTTGAAATCAACAAAGCGTGAGTTTGCCTTTGTTTTGTTTTGTTTGTTTGTCGATTAGGATGTGCAGGGTGAATACGTGGTCTCCCATACGGTAATTTGGTAAAAAGC
The DNA here is from genome assembly GCF_045791955.1 of Oncorhynchus clarkii lewisi. Taxonomy (NCBI): domain Eukaryota; kingdom Metazoa; phylum Chordata; class Actinopteri; order Salmoniformes; family Salmonidae; genus Oncorhynchus; species Oncorhynchus clarkii. The sequence goes on along the minus strand of NC_092169.1, from coordinate 31,092,908 downwards.
CAATTTGACATTTTCTCAGTATATTGTTATCGCTGAAGAAATGTACCAGTGTGCTGTTAATCGTAATGCAGAGGATTTCCTCAAGGTTGCTGTTGACGCATATCCCATGGTAGTTATTGGGGTCAAATTTGTCTCCATTTTTGTGGATTGGAGATTATTCCTTGGTTCCAAATATTGGGGAATATGCCAGAGCTGAGGATGATGTTAAAGAGTTTAAGTATGACCAATTGGAATTTCTGGTCTGTATATTTTATCATTGCATTTAGGATACCATCAATCCCATAGTCCTTTTTGGGTTGGAGGGCTTATATTTTGTCCTGTTGTTCATTCAATGTATTTGAGAATCCAGTGGGTTCTGGTAGTCTTTAATAGTTGATTTGTATTTGATCATGTATATGTTTGTTTGTTCTTTGTTTTAGAGCCAAAATAAGTGGTTTATCCATACATCTACATATGTTTTGGATAGATAACTCTTTATGTTGTTTTTTGTTTATAGTTTTCCAATTTTCCTAGAAGTAGTTAGATTCTATGGATTCTTCAATTACTTTGAGCTGATATCTTTTTCCGTGGTGTATTTCTGTATTGTTTTAGTGATTCACCATAATGAAGTCGTAGACTCAGGTTTTCTGGGTCTCTCTGTGTTTTTGGTTGGAAAGGTTTCTCAATTTCTTTCTTAGGTTTTAGCATTCTTCATCAAACCATTTGCCATTGTTGTTCATTTTCTTAGAATGTCTGCTTGAAATGTTTTAGATATTTTGGTGAAGCTGAGAGGTCAAATATACTATTTAGGTTTTCTACTGCTAAGTTTATACCTTCACTATTACAGTGAAACAATTTTTCCAGGAAATTGTCTAGAAGGGATTGAATTTGTTGTTGACTAATTGTTTTTTGGTAGATTTCCACACTACTTTCCTTCCATCCATAGCATTTCTTAATATTATTCAGTTCCTTTGGCTTTGATGCCTCATGACTGAGCTCTGTTCATGTAGAGTGTGATTTTGCTGTGCAATAATAGGGGTGTCAGTGGACTGACTGTGAATGCTATAAGAGACTCTGGGTTGAGGTCAGTGATAAAGTAGTCTACAGTACTACTGCCAAGAGATGAGCTTTAGGTGTACCTACCAAAGGAGTCCCCTCGAAGCCTACCATTGACTGTGCACATACCCAGTGTCCGACAGAGCTGCAGGAGTTGTGACCCATTTTTGTTGGTTGTCGTAATTGTGTCTATGGGGGCACAGGGGGGAGGGAATGCTGTTACCTCCAGGTAGGTGTTTGTCCCCCTGTGTGCTGAGGGTGTCAGGTTCTTGTCCAGTTCTGCCATTTAAGATGCCACAGACTAGTACATGTCCCTGGGCCTGGAAATGGTTGATCTCCCCCTCTAGGATGGAGAAGCTGTCATCGTTAAAGTACAGGGATTATATTGGGGGAATATAGGTAGCACACATGAGGACATTTTTCTCTGTTGAGATAATGTCCTCATTAATTTCTAGCCGGATGTAAAATGTTCCTGTTTTGATTCATTTAATAGAGTGGGTTAGGTCTGCTCTATATCAAATTAGCATACACCCTGAGTCCCTTCCCTGTTTCAAACCTGGTAGTTTGGTGGATGGGACTACCAGCTCTCTGTAACCTAGAGGGCAACCAGTGGGTCCGTCATCTTTATACAATGTTTCCTGTAGGATGACAATATCCAATTTCTAATTTCTTTGTTGAAGTCTGAGTTCCTGTTCTTTAGGCCAAAGGCAGATAGATGACCTCAGACCTTGTATATTCCAGGATGATAGTAAAGCTTAGTGTTCCATAGTGTCTAGTGTTGTTTTTGTGTGGTTTAGGTCTGGACCATCACAGTAGGTGTGAGCAGAGCATGTTGAGCATCTGATACTTATCTCTTAGGTCGCAGGTTGGGGCTTGAGTGGGTAAATAGTGGGAGTTTGGCATGTTGCTCTGCTCATGGGCTGGGCATATGTCCTGCTGTCAGGTTGAGGTCCTTGCCGCAGGGGCAGGGGGCATGGGGTGGGCAGAAGGGACATAGGTCTGTTATGGGGGGCCTATATAGGGTGTGGCCAGGGTTTGTTTGTGGTGGTCATAGCTGGTTGGGGTGTGCCTGGTGATGCTGTGGTCTGGGTGTTGGTCCTCTTGGCGTGGGTTCTCTCGGTGCATGTCCTTCAGGAGGGGCTCTTGCAGGTCCGGGAGGGTGTCTCGCTGGTCTGGCCAGGGTGTCTGTTGCTCTGTTGCTCCTGTGTGAGGTGCTGGGGCTACGGTTGAGTGTGACGTCCTTCTATGTCCTAGAAAAAGTTGGGGTTCCTGCCTTGTAGAGGTGGACCTGGTCTTAAAGGCTGTTCAAGTCCAGGGTGGAGTGGTGGGCTAGGTAGACATTCGGTTTTGAGGCACAGTCTTGAAAAATACACGCATTCACCCGCTGTGTGGTGGGTGAATCCCTTCAGTGCTGTGGCCACCCTTTCCTGCTGCGCCCTCAGGTCATTTGTGCCCGTGTGTATTATAATGTGGCTGGGTGACCCTAGTCTGACAACAGCTCCAGGGCATGCCTAGTGTTTGGGTACCAGAGTTTAGCCACTTGGTGTTTGGGAAAAAGTTTATCCTCTTGAATGTATTTGCCATTTGAGCAATGAGGAGCACAATCTCTGACTTTTGTGTGTCCTCAGTGGATGTGTGGGGGGTTGTCAGGACGGCTATCAGGGGAGCTGACCGGGGCTGTTAAGAGGGGGTGGGGTCTGTTGGGTTGGTGGGTCCTGTGTTGTCTTTGCCATTGTGGTGTTGTGGTTGTGATCCGTGTCTGAGGTGGGCTGTTCTGCTGGCTTCTCTGGGGGAGTGTCCTGCTCTCTGTCACATCTCAGCTTTGTCACCTCCTCCTTCAGTGCCATGTGTGCCACTTTAATTTCTTTCATCTCAGTCTGTAGAGCAGCCCGCCCTCTCAAACAGCTGTCCATCTTCATCTCCAGAACTTGTTGGGGGGGTGTTGTTGTACTGGTCTGTTTTGTGGGTTTGTTCTGTCTGGACCGTGTCGACTAGCTCACTGAGCTCCACCATGTATGTCTCAAGCTCTGTGAATTCATCCCTCTCAATGATGGAGGACCAATGCAGTTTTGGGACCTGGGTGTGTTCAGTGCACGGGGGGTGACTATCCTCCTAGAAGTAGAGGTCGACCGATTAATCGGCATGGCCGACTAATTAGGGCCGATATTCAAGTTTTCATAACAATCGGTAATCAGCCTTTTTGGACGCTGATTATGGCAGATTACATTACAATCCACTAGGAGACTGCGTGACAGGCTGACCACCTGTTACGCAAGTGCAGCTTCAAAAGGACTTGTGGCTGCAAGGAGCCAAGGTAAGTTGCTAGCTAGCATTAAACTTATCTTATAAAAAACAATCAATTTTCACATAATCACTAGTTAACTACACATGGTTGATGATATTACTAGGTTAGCTAGCTTGTCCTGCGTTGCATATAATCAATGTGGTGCCTGTTAACCTTTCTGGTGCACCTCGACCCACCTCGACCCACCTCAACAACATCAGGTGAAATTGCAGTGCGCGAAATTCAAATTACAGAACTAGAAATATTTCAAATTCATGAAAAGACAAGTGTCATACATCAAAATAAAGCTTAACGTCTTGTTAATCCAGCCGCTGTGTCAGATGTCAAAAAGGCTTTACGGCGAAAGCACACCATGCGATTATCTGAGGACAGCGCCCTGCATACAAAAGCATGAAAAACATTTTCAACCAGGCAGGTGCGCACCGAAAGTCAGAAATAGCGTTATAAAAAAATGCCTTACCTTTGAAGATCTTCTTCTGTTGGCACTCCAAAAGGACCCAGCTATATCACAAATTGTCCTTTTGTTCAATAAAGTCCTTCTTTATAACCCCAAAAACTCAGTTTAGCTGGTGTGCTTCATTCAATAATCCACCGGTTTCCCTCCTTCAAATGCATACAAAATGAACCCCAAACGTTACCAATAAACTTCTTCAAACAAGTCAAACAACGTTTATAATCAAACCTCATGTACCCTAATACATAAATAAACGATAACATTTAAGATGGAGAATCGTTATTGTCTTTACCGGACATAAACAATAAAGAACGCGCTCGCATCCACTCGCATGAAAACACTACAGCTAAAATGGGAGCCACTTAGACATTTTTCCAAAATCAAACCTGAAACTCTTTCTAAAGACTGTTGACATCTAGTGGAAGCCCTAGGAACAGCAATCTGGGAGGATTTCCCCTCATAATAAACATGACAGCCATTGGAAACAGTGGTAGGCTGAAAATTATTATTTTTTGAATGGTTTGTCCTCGGGATTTCGCATGCCGTATCAGTTCTGTTATACTCACAGACATTATGGTAACAGTTTTAGAAACTTTGGAGTGTTTTCTATCCAAATCTACCAATTATATGCATATCCTATCTTCTGGGCCTGAGTAACAGGCAGTTTACGTTGGGAACTCTTTTCATCCGGACTTCAAAATACTGCCCCCTATCCCAAAGAGGTTCATTTATCATCGAATCACAGCCTACTTCAACTACTTCGCCAAATGGGTGATGATTTAACAAAAGCGCATTCGCCAAATGGGTGATGATTTAACAAAACCGCATTTGCGAAAAAAGCACAATTGTTGCACAAATGTACCTAACCATAATCATCGATTTCTTTCTTAAAATCAACACACAGAAGTATATATATTTTTTAAAACCTGCATATTTAGTTAAAATAAATTGAATGTTAACAGGCAATTTAACTAGTGAAATTGTGTCACTTCAACAAGAACCGTAATTAATTTGCCAGAATTGTACATAATTATGACATAACATTGAAGGTTGTGCAGCAATATTTAGACTCAGTGTTGCCACCCGTTCGATAAAATACGGAACGGTTCTGTATTTCACTGAAAGAATAAACGTTTTGTTTTCAAAATTATTGTTATTTCTGGATTTGACCATATTGATGACCAAAGGGTTGTATTTCTGTGTGTTTATTATATTATAATTAAGTCTATGATTTGATATTTGATAGAGCAGTCTGACTGAGAGGTGGTAGGCAGCAGCAGGCTCGTAAGCATTAATTCAAACAGCGCTTTACTGTGTTTGACAGCAGCTCTTAGCAATGCTTGAAGCACAGCGCTGTTTATGACTTCAAGCCTATCAACTCCCGAGATTAGGCTGGCAACATTAAAGTGCCTATAAGAACATCCAATAGTCAAAGGTATATGAAATACAAATGGTATAGAGAGATAGTCGACGCATCAATATTCCTATAATAACTACAACCTAAAACTTCTTAACTGAGAATATTTAAGACTCATGTTAAAAGGAACCACCAGCTTTCATATGTTCTCATGTTCTGAGCAAAGAATTTAAATGTTAGCTTTTTACATTGCACATATTGCACTTTTACTTTCTTCTCCAACACTGTGTTTGTCACGCCCTGGCCATAGAGAGGCTTTTTATTCTCTATTTTGGTGAGGCCAGGGTGTGACTAGGGTGGGCATTCTATGTTCTTTTTCTATGTTTTTGTATTTCTTTGTTTTTGGCCGGGTATGGTTCTCAATCAGGGACAGCTGTCTGTCGTTGTCTCTGATTGAGAATCATATTTAGGTAGCCTTTTCCCACCTGTGTTTTGTGGGTAATTATTTTTCTGTGTGTGTTTGTGTGCACCTCGGTTATGTCACGTTCTTTGCTGTTTACCTGTTTGCTTTTTGGTTGTTTCAGTTTCACTTTCATTAAAAGATGTGGAACTACATGCATGTTGAGCCTTGGTAGATTTATGACAGGGAGTTTGAGGATAGCGAGCGTGACAGTGTTTTTGTATTATTTAAACCACATTGAACATGTTTCTTTATTTATTTGAAACTAAATTGATTTATTTCTGTATTATATAAAGTTAAAATTAAAGTCTTCATTGTTCATTCATTATTACAAATATATATCTAAAAATGTATCGTTATCGGCTTTTTTTGGTCCTCCAATAATCGGTATCGGCGTTCATAATCGTAACCGAGTCATAATCATTATCTGACCTCCAGTTTGAAGAGGTGTGATCAAACTCACCCAGGAAGGTGGTGTCGTCACAGAGAGAGAGCCTTTCCTGCTGTGCTCTCTCTGATCCCGTAAAAGTTCTGCTGGAACTGCATGAGGATGCCCTGCACCATTACTGTCCCAGACTTGTACACGTTGACAGTTGTTTCAATTTCCTCATCGTATAGTATTCTGAGTTTTCACCCTGGGCCAATATCCTTTCTCTTGATATAGGGGTAGTGTGCTCTTATAGCACTGTGCCATGCCCGGGGATGGTCTGTGTAGAAAATCAAGTTGCCTCTTTGTAGCAGTCAGCAAATAGTGTTCTGGATTGAGGAGTTTGTTTTGTACTAATTCCGTGCAGTGTTATTTTTAATATCCATGGGGTACTGCATTTGGGTGGGGGGCTGTGAAACTCTCCTGCCATTGATAGGCTCAAAAATTGTCACACCTCTCACTTCACACTTCAGTGCTAATTGAAGTTGCAGCCAGGTCAGTTCCGTCCTAGCAGCTTGGTAGCTTAGTAGCTATATTTATGATGCTTTTTAAACTAAATTACTTCGAGATTATTGTCTTTTACTTTTTGGCTTCAGAAGTAGGCTCAGACTGAACATTTCTCACTCAGTTTTGTGATGGATGGTATTTCCAGGTTCCGCTGTGTTTCTTCTGCAGGTTTTGGTTTGTTAGAAGTGTTTTTTTGATAGTCCTTGGTAGTAATAGTCCATTCAGGTCATTTTGTCCAAAATCAAGGTTTTAGGTTTTTTGATTTAAGGTTTTGATGTTGAGGTTAGTCACCTCAAATCAAATTGTATTGGTCACATACACATGGTTAGCAGATGTTAATGCGAGTGTAGCGAAATGCTTGTGCTTCTAGTTCCGACCGTGCAGTAATATCTAACAGGTAATCTAACAATTTCACAACAACTACCTTATACCCACAAGTGTAAAGAAATGAATAGGACTATGTACATACATGGATGAGCGATGCCCGAACGACATAGGCAAGATGCAATAGATGGTATAGAGTACAGTATATACATATGTAATGTAGGATATGTAAACATTATATAAAGTTGCATTGTTTAAAGTGACTAGTGATACATTTATTACATCAAATTTTGTATTATTAACCTTTCTAGCGGAACCCCTCAACAACATTCCGCTGAAAAAGCAGCGTGAGAAATTCAATTATTATTATTTTTTTTGTTGAAATATGTAACTTTCACACATGAACAAGTCCAAATGAAAGATAAACTTCTTGTTTAATCTACCCATTGTGTCTGATTTAAAAAATGCTTTACAGCGAAAGCACAACATATGATTATGTTCGATCACCGCCAAGTAAAAAAAACACAGCCATTTTTCCAGCCAAAGATAGGAGTCCCAAAAAGCAGAAATATAGATAAAATTAATCACTAACCTTTGATGATCATCAGATGACACTCATAGAACATCATGTTACACAATACATGTATGTTTTGTTCGATAATGTGCAAATTTATATCCAAAGATCTCAGTTTACATTGGCACGTTACTTGCAGTAATGTTTTGATTCCAAAACATCCAGTGATTTTGCAGAAATACTCATAATAAACAATGATAGAAGATACAAGTGTTATTCACAGAATTAAAGATAGACTTCTCCTTAATGCAACCGGTGTGTCAGATTTCAAAACAACTTTACGGAAAAAGCATAATCTGAGTACGGCGCTCTGAGCCCAATCCAGCCAGAGAAATATCCGCCATGTTGGATTCAACAGAAGTTAGAAATAACACTATAAATATTCACTTACCTTTGATGATCTTCATCAGAAGGCACTCCCAGCAATCCCAGTTCGACAATAAATTACTGATATGTTCCATAACGTTCCATAAAGTCCATAATTTATGTCCAAATAACCACTTGTTGTTATTGTGTTCAGCCCAGTAATCCATTTTCACGAGGCGCGAGCACTTCGTCCAGACAAAAACTTGAAAAGTTTCGTTACAGGTCGTAGAAACAAGTCAAATGATGTATGGAATCAAGCTTTAGAATGTTTTTAACATAAATCATCAATAAGGTTCCAACCGGAGAATTCCTATGTCTGAAGAAAAGCACTGGAACGAGAGCCAACTCTCTCGTGACCGCGCGTCATGAGACCAAGGCACTCTGCCAGACCACTGACTCAAACAGGTCTCATGAGCCCCTCCTTTATAGTAGAATCCTCAAACATGTTTCTAAAGACGGTTGACATCTAGTGGAAGCCGTAGGAAGTGCAACTTGACTCCATAGACACTGTGTATTCGGTAGGCCAATCTTTGAAAAACTACAAACCTCAGATTTCCCACTTCCTGGTTGGATTGTTCTCAGTTTTTCGCCTGCCATATAAGTTCTGTTATAAGCACAGACATAATTCAAACAGTTTTAGAAACTTCAGAGTGTTTTCTATCCAATACTAATAATAATGTGCATATATTAGCATCTGGGACAGAGTATGAGGCAGTTCACTCTGAGCACGCTATTCATCCAAAAGTGAAAATGCTGCCCCCTATCCCAAAAGTATTTTAATTGGCTAGAGATTTGAGTCAGTATGTTGGCAGCAGCCACTCAATGTTGGTGATGGCTGTTTAACAGTCTGATGGCCTTGAGATAGAAGCTTTTTTTCAGTCTCTCGGTCCCAGCTTTGATGCACCTGTACTGACCTCGCCTTCTGAATGGTAGCGGGGTGAACAGGCAGTGGTTCGGGTGGTTGTTGTCCTTCATGATCTTTTTGGCCTTCCTGTGACATCGGGTGATGTAGGTGTCCTGGAGGGCAGGTAGTTTGCCCCTGGTTAGGCGTTGTGCAGACCTCACTACCCTCTGGAGAGCCTTACGGTTGTGGGCGGAGCAGTTGTCGTACCAGGCGGTGATACAGCCCAACAGGATGCTCTCGATTGTGCATCTGTAAAAGTTTGTGAGTGTTTTAGGTGACAAGCCTAATTTCTTCAGCGTTCTGAGGATGAAGATGCGCTGTTGCCCCTTCTTCACCAAGCTGTCTGTGTGGGTGGACCATTTCAGTTGGTCCGTGATGTGTTCGCCGAGGAACTTAAAACTTTCCACCTTCTCCACCTTCTCCACTACTTCTCCACTACCTGTATAATTTCTTGCAAAAAAATCTAATTTATCTACATTTATCCAACTCTAATTCTATCTTTTTGCAAAAGAACTCAGGAGCCCATGAGCTCACTACCTCTTTCTTTCTCTCTCGTTCCCTCTCTCTCTATCTCTCCCTCTCTGCTTCTTTGCTCATGAATACTTCTTTGTTTACAAGATCCCTCATAGGGAAAATCCTCATAAATCAGCTACTCCTTCTCTCTGCGCGTGTGTGTGTGCGCGTGCATACCTGCGTGCGTGCGTGCTTGCTTAATGTGAGCGAGGCTCGGGTTAGAGAAGTCATGTTAAATGAAATACATCACATCACTGTCACCACTTTAATTACAGCTGTCAATCAAACTGTTGTCAGGCCGTCAGAGGGACGCTTCCCCTCACCCTGAATCAATTAGGATGTCTAGACCCGACACACACCAACCTTTTAGACTTAGGAGGAAGCTCTAAAATGGGAACTCACACACTTCACCAGGAAAAATAAATCAAGAATGGATATGTAATTAACACACAGTCATGTATGTAAGGATAGCTGATCAGAGATCAGTAGTTAAAACCTGAACAGTATTTTTTAAGTTAATCTTTATTTAACTAGGCAAGTCAGTTAAGAACACATTCTTATTTACAATGACAGCCTATCCCGGCTAAACTCAGACGACATTGCGCCAATTGTGTGCCACCCTATGGGTCTCCCAATCACAGCCGGATGTGATGCAGCCTGGATTTGAACCAGGTACTGGGTTTGTGGGTGTCTGTTCTAATTGGCTGTTCTTTTCACTGGCTCTATGTGCTGTGATGCTGACAGGTCAATAGCTACGCACCACATTGGTGAAAAATCTAAACACAGCACATTATCCAGTGTCAAAACAACACACGAGAGTGTTACATTTTACACTGCCCCAGTGTCTATACAGTTCCACACTTTTCATTGTAAAATTATAGTTTTCTCAATAGCTTAGAAGCAGTTGGATCTGTGTTAAAACATATCTATATCAGAACAGCAATTATCAAATGTTCAAATACATTTACAGATCTTCTGATAATTGTATTGCCTTAGTATCTGACTTGCATATCTTAGACCACCTTTTTCAAAACTATAAATAGAAATGTTGCCAGTGAGTTCAATGTTAAGTGTTGGGCATTTCCATGTAAAAAGCCCCACGAGCATCAACATGTGAAGTTCATACTAGCACAATACATTTGGTGTTAAATGAAAGCAAAGAGTCTATATATGTTTTTTTTA
>NC_092169.1:30747500-30777500 GCF_045791955.1 Oncorhynchus clarkii lewisi | reverse complement strand
GGAAAGAAGGGAGGAGAGGGGGAGCAGGGGGAGGGATATGAGTGTTAAGGTGATGAGGAAAGAAGGGAGGAGAGGGGGAGCAGGGGGAGGGATATGAGTGTTAAGGTGATGAGGAAAGAAGGGAGGAGAGGGGGAGCAGGGGGAGGGATATGAGTGTTAAGGTGATGAGGAAAGAAGGGAGGAGAGGGGGAGCAGGGGGATTGACATGCATGCACAAGGGCGGAGTCGTTTTTTGGGGGGCAGCACTCACTTTTGTCCTCATGGTCATAGCGTTCCACTGTTGGAGGAAGTCCGCCTTGTGTAGTGTATATCCACTAGTGGACTGGGGGAGGCAGAGTAGCTAACAAAGCAAGAGGGGCTGAGGCTTTGACTCTAACTAGCGATGACATTTGTACTTCCAGATCCAGTGTTATTACAGTTATATTACACCCTTTTTGTTTACTGAGGTATTCTATGCTTTTCGACGCTACTTTCTGCCACAGAAGCAAACATCTATATGAATTGCAATTGCTAGAGCTTCGACAGCAAGCATTTGAACTGCCCTTACTATTCAGGAAGAGAAAGGGAAGAAAAGGACTGAGAAAATGGCAAGTTTGTCCACTGAACACTACAAGAGGGGAAGATGAAGAATCCATGTCTCTTGTCCAACCTGTGCGAACCATTATTTTTTGGGGATGTCGGTTGCCAGATTTGACGACTTGCTTCAGCAGCGTTGGAATTGTCCATTTTGTGCAGGAGCTCAGGCAGCGAGTACTAAGGGCTTTTTCTCAATGGTCCTGACGGCACTCTGTGATGCGAAGTACCGCTTCACCATGATCGACGTGGGTGCATATGGTTGGGAGGGAGATGCGGAAATCTTCTCACAAAGCAAGTTCGTTTCCCAAGTCATTGCAGGCCAGCTGCTGCTTCCAAGGCCAGAGTGCTTGCCAGGGGCCCAAACATGAGCCCATATGTCTTCGCGGGAAACGAGGCATTCCCTCTGAGGGGAAAACCTGATGTGACCATATCCAGGTAAGATACGCTCAGTACATGTGAATATACATATGATAGTAAAATTATACCAATATAGACATTGTAATTGTATGCCTCACATAAACGTGATCTGGCATCCCAGTAAGAGGATGGGGGCCTACAGTGGGGAGAACAAATATTTGAAACACTGCCGATTTTTCAGGTGTTCCTACTTACAAAGCATGTAGAGGTCTGTAATTTGTATCATAGGTACACTTCAACTGTGAGAGACGGGATCTAAAAAATCTAGAAAATCACATTGTATGATTTTTAAGTAGTTAATTTGCATTTTATTGCATGACATAAGTGTTTGATCACCTACCAACCAGTAAGAATTCCGGCTCTCACAGACCTGTTAGTTTTTCTTTAAGAAGCCCTCCTGTTCTCCACTCATTACCTGTATTAACTGCACCTGTTTGAACTCGTTACCTGTATAAAAGACACCTGTCCACACACTCAATCAAACAGACGCCAACCTCTCCACAATGGCCAAGACCAGAGAGCTGTGTAAGGACATCAGGGATAAAATTGTAGACCTGCACAAGGCTGGGATGGGTTAAGGGACAATAGGCAAGCAACTTGGTGAGAAGGCAACAACTGTTGGCACAATTATTAGAAAATGGAAGAAGTTCAAGATGATGGTCAATCACCCTCGGTCTGGGGCTCCATGGGGCATCAATGATCATGAGGAAGGTGAGGGATCAGCCCAGAACTACACGGCAGGACCTGGTCAATGACCTGAAGAGAGCTGGGACCACAGTCTCAAAGAAAACCATTAGTAACACACTACGCCGTCATGGATTAAAATCCTGCAGCACACACAAGGTCCCCCTGCACAAACCAGCACGTATCCAGGCCTGTCTGAAGTTTGCCAATGACCATCTGGATGATCCAGAGATGGAATGGGAGAAGGTCATGTGGTCTGATGAGACAAAAATAGAGCTTTTTGGTCTAAACTCCATTCGCCGTGTTTGGAGGAAGAAGAAGGATGAGTACAATCCCAAGAACACCATCCCAACCATGAGGCATGGAGGTGGAAACATCATTCTTTGGGGATGCTTTTGTGCAAAGGGGACAGGACGACTGCACCGTATTGAGGGGAGGATGGATGGGGCCATGTATCGCGAGATCTTGGCCAACAACCTCCTTCCCTCAGTAAGAGCATTGAAGATGGGTCGTGGCTGGGCCTTCCAGCATGACAACGACCCGAAACACACAGCCAGGGCAACTAAGGAGTGGCTCCGTAAGAAGCATCTCAAGGTCCTGGAGTGGCCTAGCCAGTCTCCAGACCTGAACCCAATAGAAAGTCTTTGGAGGGGGCTGAATGTCTGTATTGCCCAGCGACAGCCCCGAAACCTGAAGGATCTGGAGAAGGTCTGTATGGAGGAGTGGGCCAAAATCCCTGCTGCAGTGTGTGCAAACCTGGTCAAGAACTACAGGAAACGTATGATCTCTGTAATTGCAACCAAGATTTTTGTACCAAATATTAAGTTCTGCTTTTCTGATGTATCAAATACTTAGGTCATGCAATAAAAGGCTAATTAATTACTTAAAAATCATACAATGTGATTTTCTGGATTTTTGTTTTAGATTCCGTCTCTCACAGTTGAAGTGTACCTATGATAAAAATGACAGACCTCTACATGCTTTGTAAGTAGGAAAACCTGCAAAATCGTCAGTGTATGAAATACTTGTTCTCCCCACTGTATGTCCAAAACATAGTCTACACAGTTGTTGCAGAACACGTGATAACCTTCATGTTCCTTTCTGGTGCTAATGGAAATGTTTATCTTATTCAAAGGTTTCCGAGAACTGCTTTGGGATGAAGGATCCTGGGACGAGTCCTTGAGGAAGGATCCTGGGACGAGTCCTTGAGGTTGCCCCAGAGAAAGTTGTGAAGGCCGATTGCCTTTGCACCATAGACACTGCAGACACTGACAACACAGAGTCATCAACAGTACATCCACCCCACGTTTGTTGACTACTCCACACCCACTGGGGACCTGCGTCCAGGAGAGTTGTGACAGGTGGCACCGGCTTCCTGGCCAGGGTAAACAGAGACAGGGCAACCAGAGTTGCTATAGACCTCAAGGACTACTTCCTCACACCAGCTGGTCGAGTGTCTTTCCAGGACGCTGCTCTCGCGCGTGGCAACCTACAGTAAATGTTGGAGTGCTGTTTGGAAAACATGTGCGCACATACAGTGCCTTCAGAAAGTATTCACACCCCTTGACTTTTTCCACATGTTGTTGTGCTCCAGCCTGAATTGATCAAATGGAAAATTTTTATAAATGGCCTACACACAATATCCCATAATGTCAAAGTGGAATCCAGTTTTTCAAAATGTTTACAAATTAATAAGTATTCAACCCTTTTGTTATGGCAAGCCCAAATAAATTGAGGAGTAAAAATGTGCTTAACAAGTCACATAATAAGTTATGTGCAATACTCACTCTGTGTGCAATAATAGTTTTTGACATGATTTTTGAATGACTACCTCCTCTCTGTACCCCACACATACAATTTTCTGTAAGGTCCCTGAGTCAAGCAGTGAATTTCAAACAAAGATTCAACCACAAAAACCAGGGAGGTTTTTGATTGGTAGATAGGTCAAAATAAAATCAAAAGCAGACACTGAATATAATTTTGGGCATGGTGAAGTTATTAATTACACTTTGGATGGTGTATCAATACACCCAGTCACTACAAAGATACAGGCGTCCTTCCTAACTCAGTTGCCTGAGAGAAAGGAAACCGCTAAGTGATTTCACGATTAGACCAATGGTGACTTTAAAACAGATACAGAGTGTAATGGCTGTGATAGGAGGAATCAACTGAGGATGGATCAACAACATTGTAGTTACTCCACAATACTAACCTAAATGACAGAGTGAAAAGAAAAGAAGCCTGTACAGAATAAAAATATTCCAAAACATGCATCTTGTTTGAAACAAGGCACTAAAGTAATACTGCAAAAGAATGGACAAAGCAATTAACCTTTTGTCCTGAATACAAAGTGCTATGTTTGGGGCAAATCCAATATTACACATTACTGAGTAGCACTCTCCATATTTTCAAGCATAGTGGTGGCTGCATGAAATTATGTGTATGCTTGTAATCGTTAAGGACTGCAGAGTTTTTCAGGATAAAAAAGAAACGGAATACAGCTAAGCACAGGCAAAATCCTAGAAAACCTGGTTCAGTCTGGTTTCCACCAGAAACTGGGAGATGAATTCACATTTCAGTAGGAGAATAACCTAAAACACTTAAGTCAAATATACACTGGAGTTGCTTACCAAGAAAGAAAATGTTCCTGAGTTAAAGTTTTGACTTAAATCTGCTTGGAAATCTATAGCAAGACCTGAAAATGGTTCTCTAGCAATGATCAACAAGCAATTGAAAATAGTAATGAGCAAATGTTGCACAATCCAGGTGTGGAAAGCTCTTAGAGACTAACCTGGAAAGACTCACTGCCAAAGGTGATTCTAACATGTATTAACTCAGGTGGTTGAATACCTATTGAATCTAGATATATTAGTGTTTTATTTTTATAAGTGTTTAACCAATGTTAGAATTTTTCTTCCAATTTGACATTACAGAGTATTTTGTGTAGATCGTTGACAAATAATGACATTTCAATCTATTTGAATCTCACTTTGTAACACAATAAAACGTGGGAAAGTCCAGAGGTGTAAATACTTTCTGAAGTTACTGGTTGATGACGGTTTATATGTCATGTTGTGAGCTACACACTTGGTTTAGCTGTTTGGATTATGCTGTTTGGACACTTTACAAATCACAATAAAGACATAATAACAGTCACTTCATCCTTGTGTTGTTATTTTTGTCATACATCTGTTGAATTGTAGACCCTGAAGACATTTACCTGACGTGTCATGTGTAGTGGCCTTTCAATGAGGACATTCCTGCTATAATACACGGCTGGTACAGTACCTGGGCGAGGATGGCTGTCCAGTTGTAGACAATAAATAAAGACCCCCAAGACGTTAACCTCATCTGTATAACTCAAAGTTTACTGCGTGACTGATTCAGAACAGTAATATGTTCTGCTACAAGTACAGCTGACCAGACAAAGACATTTGCAGACCTTTTAGATATTGATTTGAAACCATGTAAAACACAGGGTGCCGATAAGGAGATCATTTTTTCCTGTCAAACAAAAGGTGCATTAAGAAGACTGTGCTCTCAAAAGGGGAAATAGGAGGAACAAAACACAATGTAAACCACAGTAAATGACCTACCACCTTAACATGTGGTTCAGAAAATAACTAAGTATAAAAATAAATAAAAATCTACAATAAATGACCTACCACCTTAACGTGTGAATGAGAAAATAACTAAATATATTGAAAAAACTGTAAATTACCTACCATGTGAATGAGAAATTAACTAAATGTAAGGAATAAAAAAACATGCAAAAAATCCCATTAATGATCTACCACCTTAACATGTGAATGAGAAAATAACCAAATATATATTTTTTAAATAAAGTAAATTACCCAGTAAAAAAGTTATTCAGAAAACATGTTAACATACATCTCTACAAATGTGTTTAAAACACCTGTTCTTGGGGTGAGATGGAGGGCTCTGTCTAATTTGAGAGAGGACAGAGAGGACACACATCACTGATTGATGGTAAAAGTAAAAAAATAAAAATAATGAACGTACATCGTCACATCCCTGAAACGGGATACATTGATCAGGAGGAATAGCATGATGTCGTAGACAGCCTTTGCTGGACATTGCTGATGTTTCTCTAACTCCTCTTTAGCTCATCAACCCGCTGAATAATATCAGTGTCCAAAGGATCCTCAGCTGTTTTTATTTTTTAAATATTTTTTTTCA
This sequence comes from Oncorhynchus clarkii lewisi, assembly GCF_045791955.1. NCBI lineage: Eukaryota > Metazoa > Chordata > Actinopteri > Salmoniformes > Salmonidae > Oncorhynchus > Oncorhynchus clarkii. The sequence continues at coordinate 30,771,623 of NC_092169.1, read as the reverse complement.
CCTTTATTTAACCAGGTAGGCCAGTTGAGAACAAGTTCTCATTTACAACTGCGACCTGGCCAAGATAAAGCAAAGCAGTGCGACAAAAACAACGACACATGGAATAAACAAACGTACAGTCAATAACACAATAGAAAAAAAATTGAACAAAAGAACAAAAAATCGGTATACAGTGTGTGCAAATGAAGTAAGGAGGTAAGGCAATAAATAGGCCAATAGTGGCGAAGTAATTACAATTTAGCAATTTACACTGGAGTGATGTGCAGATGAGGATGTAGAAATATGGGTGTGCAAAAGAGCAGAAAAACAAAAACACATATGGGGATGAGGAAGGTAGTTGGTTGGATGGGCTATTTACAGATAGGCTGTGTACAGCTGCAGCAATCGGTACGCTGCTCTGACAGCTGACTCTTAAAGTTAGTAAGGGAGATATAAGTCTCCAAATTCAGTGATTTTTGCAATTCGTTCCTGTCATTGGCAGCAGAGAACTGGAAGGAAAGGCGGCCGAAGGAGGTGTTGGCTTTGGGGATGACCAGTGAAATATACCCGTTGGAGCGCGTGCTACAGGTGGGTGTTGCTATGGTGACCAGTGAGCTGAGATAAGGCGGAGCTATACCTAGCAAAGACTTATAGATTACCTGGAGCCAGCTGTCTTTCTCTTCTGGCCACTGGAGCTTAGTCGGGGAGATGGGGCGGAGGTTGATGGAGTTGCAGGGCAGAGGGCAAGGGTGTGCCTGGACGGTGCATTTGGGTGTTGGTGAGTAGGGATTGGACTCTGAGGAGAGGTGCCAGGGAGGTGATGAACCAGGACAGGGAGATGGTGAACCAAGGGGCGATGAACCACCTGTAGGGCTCTCGGGCTCAGCTCGGTCTCTGGGCTGTCCAAAACACCATCCCCTCCAACAATCTGCACAAAATAACCCATAATGGCAAAGTGAAAACTGTTTTTTTAAATAATGTATTAAAAATAAAAACAGAAATACCTTATTTACATAAGTATTTAGATCCTATGCTATGAGACTCGAAATTGAGCTCATGTGCATCCTGTTTCCATTGATCGTCCATGAGATGTTTCAATAACTTGATTGGAGTCCACCTGTGGTACAGTTAATTGATTGGACATGATTTGGAAAGGTTCACACCTGTCTTTATTAGGTCCCACAGTTGACAGTGCAAAGACCAAGCCGTGAAGTCGAAGGAATTTTCCTTCGAGCCAGGATTGTGTCGAGGCACAGATCAGGTGAAGGGTGCCAAAACATTTCTGCAGCATTGAAGGTCCCCAAGAACACAGTGTCCTCCATCATTCTTAAATGGAAGCACTTTGGAACAACCAAGACTCTTCCTAGAGCTGGCCGCCAGGCCAAACTGAGCAATCGGGGGAGAAGGGCCTTGCACTCCACCAATCAGGCCTTTATGGTAGAGTGGCCAGACATAAGCCACTCCTCAGTAAAAGGCACATCCCGCTTGGAGTTTGCCAAAAGGCACCTAAAGGACTCTCAGACCATGCAAAACAAGATTCTGTGGTCTGACGAAACCTAGATTAAATAAATAATGTAATAAAAATAAATAATGAAAATGTAAAGGCTAATAAGGATGGTGGAACCATTGATAGAGGGCTGTAGGAAGAACCTTTACATGAAAAAATGGTTCTTGGTAAAAACCCTTCATAGAGGGTTCTAGTTAGAACCCGTCATAGTGTTCTAGGTAGAACCAAGAGGGTTCTAGGTAGCACCAAAAAGGTTCCCCTATGGGATGGGCAAAAATTCCAAAATACAGATACAAAATACCATAAAGGTCATTGTATCAAAATAAACTGTAATGTATTCAAATACAAAAATACTTTTCCAAGTAGCTGGCCCGAACAGCAACAACAATCTCAGTATCAGTGAAAAAAAAAATGTTTTACTTGCTATGACTGGGATATGTTGTTGCTTAACTACCTTAGCCGAGCAAGTCACTCTGGATAATCGTGCCTGCTAAATTACCAAAATGTAGACGTGACCGACCGGCTGAAATCGGTCTTATGTAACAAAATCTGAAATTGTATTTTACATTGGATAAAAGTAGAGACTCAGAGCTACAAAATGAGATATCATACACTACAGTTGAGGAACAAGGGGAAAGTAATTTTGCGTTGAAAGTTGATAAACTTGTAAACTCACTTTTGAGAAAATGGCCTTTGAATGTTTGGGTATTACTATTGCTTTGTTCTGGTACCTTCTTTGTCTACACCCATTCAGCATCGTTCACACCCTCTTAAGCTTTAACCCCACCCATCTCTTTAAGGGTTGATCTGAATCTACTAACAACAGCAAGCACACAAGCTAACTTGCTAGCTACTTCCAGACATCTTGAGAGAGAACTGCTCACTGAACATTACTTGCCCTAGCAGAGCTGGTTTAGCTGTTATGTTATCCAGAGTGTTGGTAACTGCAACTGTGCTGTCTGATTGTCCGGTCGTAATTTCAGAGCTTTTCGCATTCAGAGCGCACATTGGACGCTCTGGCCGACGTTTACTGACACCAGCCATATTCAACTGGTGTTGAGCTTTGGTAAATTCATCAGTTATCACACAGACGAGAGTTCTCTGAAATCGGATTAGATGCCTAGACTGAATTAGCGAGCGCACCCGAAATGGTTAGTTGCATAGTGGAGTCTTTGTTAAGACATGTAGCTAGCTAGGTAAACAATGAACCATAATCACAACTCATGATGTTACTACCCTGCATGAATTTGCAGGTAGCTAACCAACCAGGTTCAATGTTAGCTAGCTAAGCAAATGGCACTGAGATACGAATAGTAAGATTATACAGGTAATGTTAGCTAGTAAGCCAGCTGACATTAGCTATGTGAAAATGAACATACCAAAATTAACTGCAAAGCACACTGTGTAATGTTTCGGGGCGGAGCTCATTAGAATAATTCTCAGCATGCTTCACAATTGTTCATTTTTACATATACATTTATATTTCGTTAGTTTAGCAGACACTTTTATCACACCATAGTGCTATCAGACTTCTGATGCCAATGAAGGGTGAAAGGGGGCCACAAAATGTGGGATGAAAGGGGGCCACTATAAAAAAAAAATTATACAAAGGACAGTATTTATAAAATACAAAATACAAAATACATTGGAGTCTAGTTCAGCCCAGTGTAATACAAATGACAAAGTACTCAGAAGTAATTCAAATACTAAAATATTAAAATGTCAGCCTATGGGGACAAACCAAAGAATCCTGTATGGTTCTACTTAGCACTCACACTCACACTCACACACACACACACGCAACCACCAGGATAGACAGAAGCTCAATCAGCACCCCTTCTCTGTCTCTCCTCTACCTCTCTTTTCCCCTCTCTCTCTCCCCTCCCCCTCTTCCTCCCTCCTTCTCTCTCCCTCTCCTCCTTTCTCCTCCTGTCTGTATCAATGGCGCTGCCTTCAGCACTTCTCTCTCATTGATCGTGCTCTGAACCCTGAGATGTTTAGCTGACATCATCTCTTCATCTCTTCATCCCTCCTCCTGAATGTTATCCTAATTAATTATGTACATGAACTCCTCCAGCGTCCTCTCTCTCTCTCTCTCTCTCTCTCTCTCTCTCTCTCTCGCTTGCTCGCTCTCGATCTCATTCTCGTGCTTTGTTTCTATTTTTCTCTCTTTCTATTTCTCTTTCTCTGTCTTTTATTTTCCTTCCTTTCTTTCTCTTTCTCTCTCTCTCTTGTTCTGCCTCCCTCCTAGTTCCTCCTCCATATGAGAATAGGTTGGAGCATTTACATCAAAAACAAAGTAAAAGGAGTTCATTCATCATCTACCTACTGACAGTAGAAGGCTTTCCTTCTGATAGTATAACCCCACCTGGTAGTTTCAGCTCAGGTAAGGCTTAAGTTGAGGTATCTGTCCTCCAGTGGAGGCTGGTGAGAGCAGGATGGCTCATAATAATGGCTGTAATGTAGTGAATGAAAATGTTTCAAAGAAACCATGTTTCAAGCCATTAATATGAGCTGAGTTAAAGTGCCACTAGCCACCACTGGTGTCCTCCCCACAATCGAACTCCGTTTCCCAGCTGCGTGTGTCTGTCTTATCTCAGGGTCTGTTTAGAGTGGTCCCCCGGGTGTTGGTAACAGAGATCCCCGTCGTCATGCTTACTCTGATAACTGTGAAGTAAATGGAGGTTGTCACGGCGACACCTCAAAGGGCCGTCCCTCCCGGAGACCTATCGCTGCCACTTTCTGCCAGTGATGGACAGATGATCACACTGGGTCTGAGGGATGAGAGGATGTCTGGATGAATCCCTAGTTCTCTCTCTCTCTCTCCCGTCTCTCTAATGTCACCCTCCGTTTCTCTCCGTCAATTCCTTCCTGTCTTTATACCTCTCTCACCATCGTTCCTCTTACTTTCCATCACTTTCTCTCTCTCTTTCTCTCTCTCCCTCTTCCCCATCTCTCTATCTAATTGTAATATATGCTGTAGTCTAGACCTTTTTAGTTTGTTATATCTGTGTCCACTCCTCCCAGACAGCTTTCCTAATCTCCTGTGCCACATACAAATGCCAGGAGAGCAGAGAGAATAGCAAATACATGACCCCTCCAACCTGACCCTCACACTAACCTACAGTATAACTAATATATTAACACACTCTTAGGCTATGTCCCAAATGGCACCCTTTCCCCTATATAGTATACTACTTTTCACCAGAGCCATAGGGCTCTGGTCAAAAGTAATGCACTATGTAGGGTATAGGGTGCCATTCTGGATGCTATCTAAGACATATTCACACACTCTTAGAGAACAGAGACAGTTAAATATGTTCAGGTAAATTCTTTATTATTAAAAACCACAGTGTTTTGGTTGGTATTGCATTATCATGTTTAAGTGATTTAGCTTCAATCAAGGTGCTTTAGAGTGTACAGTATGAGTTATGACTAGTGAGGTTCCGTGTCCCTCTCACACTCCCACGCTCACACTCTCTCTTTTACAACCACCCAAACTCCACTCTATCATTTTAGTTTTACAATACCCAAGATTCCAGTGTTCTTTAAGCTAGGAACATTTTTTTTGTGGTCTGTGTTTCCCTCCAGCAGGCAGAAGAGGTTGCGCAAACGGAGGGCTCCCATCAGCTCCACCTGCAGTGTGATTCATCAGAGAAGCAGCAGCCCAAACGGTTACATGTCTCCAACATCCCTTTCCGCTTCAGAGACCCAGACCTCAGGCAAATGTTTGGGGTGAGTAGCTAGCTATTAAACACAAAATATATTGTAGAGACCTTAACCCAACACCTAGCGACTCGTCAAAAGGTTTGGCCCTCTTGGCATAATGGTTAAGGTGTTGGCTTGACAGTCGCTGGACCTGGGATTGAGTCCTGATCAGAGCTAACCCCCCCCAAAATTATCTACAATATGTGGCAAGTGAGAATTTAGAAAGACCTGAAGCTGAATAAGCATTACAAGGCCTAATTTTACCAGCACACAACTTTGACCTACTACAGTGGCTATGTTGGTGAACATACTAGATTGTGTGTTCTCACTGTTCAGAACGCACAGACCTGTCAATGGTTAACAAAACACATCAGTCTGGGACCGCATTGTTGAGCCGACCACGTCTCAGTCGCTCTGCATGTGGTTGTGTAATCCTCCCATCTACTCTTAGCTCTACAGGAACATCAAGTGCCACTTTGAGACTGTCCCCATTAAAGATGTATGGGCCCGTCACACCTTTTAGAGAGGAGGCCTAAGTGATTCACGTCCTATCCTCCACATACCCTCTCCTCCTCAAATTAGAGACAAAAATGAATCTTTCATCTCCGGGGCGTTACAGGGCCGTCGTCCTTAACCGTTCCTTGGAGAGAGAGGACGTAACTAGACCTGTTTGAATTCCCAAGACTGTTGTAGCGGTTCTCAGAGCAGAACACCGTTCATTCACAGGGCTGTTTTCATTACACAATGATTCTAGAATAGTTTTTTTTTCTTTTTCTCTGCTTTGTGAAAGACTTTGAACAATAATGAATAAATATCTGGGAATGAAATATCTGACCCTGTGTGAGTTGTTTGTGGCAACTTCTTCTTACTTGCCTAATTGTTTTTTGTTCCTGGAGGAACATAGTTCTAAAGATCTACAACGCTGCCGGTCTTGAGCTGCATTTCTTGCCTGTGGCCTTACAACCCAGACATCAACTTGTACCCACTCCTATGTAGTTGGAGTAGCAACTAGTGCAAGTCTGTCATGTTGTTTCTGAAGCGACTGCTTCTTATTCCAACAAAGTGACCAAGAAGTCCCCACAGGCATGCAGTACGACTGTAGAGCACAGAGCCAGCTAGCTTCTTCTCCCTGCCACAGACTTTGTGCATGTTTGATGAGCACAAAAAACAGAGAGCGAAGAACATGAAAGACAGAGAACACAGGGGGCTAGAACAAGAAATACAGAGAACACAGGGGGCTAGAACAAGAAATACAGAGACAACAGGGGGCTAGAACAATAAATACAGAGAACACAGGGGGCTAGAACAAGAAATACAGAGAACACAGGGGGCTAGAATAAGAAATACAGAGAACACAGGGGGCTAGAACAATAAATACAGAGAACACAGGGGGCTAGGACTATAAATACAGAGAACACGGGGGGCTAGAACAAGACAGACAGAGAACACAGGGGGGTAGAACTATAAATACAGAAAACACAGGGGGGTAGAACTATAAATACAGAGAACACAGGGGGGTAGAACTATAAATACAGAGAACACAGGGGGCTAGAACTATAAATACAGAAAACACAGGGGGTAGAACTATAAATACAGAGAACACACGGGGGTAGAACAATAAATACAGAGAACACAGGGGGCTAGAACTATAAATACAGAAAACACAGGGGGCAATAACTATAAATACAGAGAACACAGGGGGCTAGAACTATAAATACAGAGAACACAAGGGTAGAACAATAAATACAGAGAACACAGGGGGCTAGAACTATAAATACAGAAAACACAGGGGGGTAGAACTATAAATACAGAGAACACAGGGGGCTAGGACTATAAATACAGAGAACACGGGGGTAGAACAATAAATACAGAGAACACAGGGGGCTAGAACTATAAATACAGAGAACACTGGGGGCTAGAACTATAAATACAGAGAACACGGGGGTAGAACTATAAATACAGAGAACACAGGGGGCTAGAACTATAAATACAGAAAACACAGGGGGCTAGAACAATAAATACAGAGAACACAGGGGGCTAGAACTATAAATACAGAGAACACAGGGGGGTAGAACAATAAATACAGAGAACACAGGGGGCTAGAACTTTAAATACAGAAAACACAGGGGGGTAGAACTATAAATACCGAGAACACAGGGGGTAGAACTATAAATACAGAGACCACGGGGGTAGAACTATAAATACAGAGAACACAGGGGGCTAGAACAAGACAGACAGAGAACACAGGGGGGTAGAACTATAAATACAGAGAACACAGGGGGCTAGAACTATAAATACAGAAAACACAGGGGGGTAGAACTATAAATACAGAGAACACAGGGGGGTAGAACTATAAATACAGAGAACACAGGGGGCTAGAACTATAAATACAGAAAACACAGGGGGTAGAACTATAAATACAGAGAACACACGGGGGTAGAACAATAAATACAGAGAACACAGGGGGCTAGAACTATAAATACAGAAAACACAGGGGGCAATAACTATAAATACAGAGAACACAGGGGGCTAGAACTATAAATACAGAGAACACAAGGGTAGAACAATAAATACAGAGAACACAGGGGGCTAGAACTATAAATACAGAAAACACAGGGGGGTAGAACTATAAATACAGAGAACACAGGGGGCTAGGACTATAAATACAGAGAACACAGGGGTAGAACAATAAATACAGAGAACACAAGGGGCTAGAACTATGAATACAGAGAACACTGGGGGCTAGAACTATAAATACAGAGAACACGGGGGTAGAACTATAAATACAGAGAACACAGGGGTCTAAAACTATAAATACAGAAAACACAGGGGGCTAGAACAATAAATACAGAGAACACAGGGGGCTAGAACTATAAATACAGAGAACACAGGGGGGTAGAACAATAAATACAGAGAACACAGGGGGCTAGAACTTTAAATACAGAGAACACAGGGGGTAGAACTATAAATACAGAGAACACGGGGGTAGAACTATAAATACAGAGAACACAGGGGGTAGAACTATAAATACAGAGAACACAGGGGGGTAGAACTATAAATACAGAGAACACAGGGGGGTAGAACTATAAATACAGAGAACACAGGGGGGTAGAACAAGACAGACAGAGAACATATATATATATATATAAACACTACACCCAACACTAACTTTTTAAAAAATAGGAGGCTGGAGATTTCTCCCCTGGTCCCCTGGCTTCTCAGATGGAGTGGAACATCTGTTGCGTGCGTGTGTGAATGTGTGAAGGCCTGGGATTCCTAACTCTCCAGTAACACTCCCCAGTCACTTAGTGAAGTCTCCAAGTCACTGAGCTCTGCACCACAATTAACCAGAGACACTGAGAGAGGAGAGAGGAGAGACGGATTAGAAGAGACAGACAATCTGCTAGCACTCACTACAATCAGTGATGCTCAGAGCGCGTCTAACCCTGTTAACAGTGGGTCGCACTGACATAGGCCCTGAAGACTTGGTGTCAAGAGGACTGGGCTAGAAAAGTTGGTCAATCAAAACAAAGTCACATGTTTAGTCCTTTTTCTTGCACTTTAGAAAGTGAGCAACTCAAACTGTCCACTTGAGGTTTCCCAGGCAAGTTTAGGCTTGAAAAGTGAACTAACCACTTTGGTTCTTTGGTTCAATACTACAGTTGCAGACAAGGCACTTAAGCAGTTTGGTTAGTTAGTTGGTTGTTCGAGTGTCTCTAGGGTGGTGGGATAGGATACGAAGGGAATGTAGAAGCTTTTCAGAGTTTACACGCACGCACGCACGCACGCATGCACACACACACACACACACACACACACACCTCTTTGTCGATGGTCCAGTTTTAAGGATTAATCGTTGTGGGCAGGGCTGAAGAGCTGCAGCCCAGATTCCATCAGGGTTCTGCCATTCCCACAATGGGCTCTAGTACCGCCCTCTCCCATTGCCTGTAAATGCTGCAATGAGAGACTGGCTCAATCTGCCATTACGACTCCGCTTGAGCACCACCACAATGCAAACAAAGGCCAGTATTGCCAAGCATTATAGCAAATGGAAATTCCTTCCATTCTAGCAAAAGTGAAGGCAATGACAAGCCATTGTAACATAGTCACACCAGGAAGTTATAACCAAGGGAATAATGCAACAATCAAGTGTTTTCTCAGTGGATTCTTTTTAATGGTCCTTATTGTGACAATTTAGGTCCTTATGAGAAAATGGACAGAAATAATAATAACATAGTTAAAAACTCAGCTGTGTGGTCGGTGCTTCTACAACGAAGCAGACCAGAGATGGGCAGGAGTTCTGTTACTTTTGACTAATTTGTCATTTGTATTTCACCGTACTTCAATACATCGAGACCTATAATTTGTATTTTCAAAAATAAAGAAAATACTAAATACTTTTCTATAAAAAATACAAATATAGCGTTTCACAGTTTTGTGGCCCCCTCTCACCCTGCATTGGTATCAGAAGTCTGCTGGCACTATAGTGTGATAAGAGTGTCTGCTAGATGACCAAAATGTGAATGTTAACGTAAATATGAACACTTGCAAAGCATGCTGGGTATTAGTGCTCTATTCAATCCACATCACGGAAGTTCAGCTTTACAGCATTTAAAATTTAAAGGCAATTTCTCGCTTTAGTCAAGACTGCATTCACCTTAAACTCTTCATATGTTGGCTAAATAGGAAATTACTTAAATATTTATTTAGCGGAATCTGTATTGTTCATTTTCACATTTACGTTTACATTCTGGACATTTAGTAGACACTCTTATCCAGAGTGTCTTACAGTCAGTGCATTCAACTAAGGTAGATAAACAACCACATATCACAGTCATAGCAAGTTTTTTTTTAAAGTGTTACCGTTACCTGGAATGTTGTTTTAGTGCAGGCGTGTAAATATCTCAATGTACCAGCATTTTATCAAACTACAATGCTTTGCAAATGTATTTTGATACATTGGTCTTTAGAGTATCTTGCATTTGTAACAAGATACATAACAATAAACATTTGCCCATCTCTGACATGGACACAAAAAGAGGGAATGTATGGAAAGAATAACATAGCAGGGGTTCATTACCCAAACTTATTTGAGTTTAATTCATAATTAGAAAAACACATCTAGGAGGAAATTACAACGATGAGCATGAGGGCTTAATGGTATGGTGATAATTGGGATTCAAAGCCCCACTTCACTGATTCAATTCTCTCATTCTCTCAACGGCATGTCGGAGATCTCTAATTTCAACGTCTGCATCCGAAAAGGCACACTATTAGGATGCCATTTGGGATGAAACCAAAGCTTAATACCTTGGATATATCAGCGAGGGCTGCAGACCTCCTTTACCAAGTGTTTGATAGCTCTCTCAGAAGATCAGAAACTCTGAAACTATCCAACTGGGAAACTCTGGAAGTTTGGGTGCCGCTTTCATGTCTGGGAAATGATCTGAAATAGGATATTCAAAATTACAAAACACCAGGCACTTAGGCTTCAGATTTAAAGTATTAGCGGGGTTTTACCCCCAATTTTCACCATTGTCAGTTCTTCTGATTTCAAAGGAGCACATGAATATTGCATGACACAGGGAGCCAGGATGGCTTCCACTAGACCCTAGCTGTGCCCCAGTCGCTTCAGGAGCCTGTTCATTTTGCACCACACTGAGAGAAACAGGCTAATATACTGTCCCCAGTGCCATCGCTATGTTTAATTAATAACCAGACACTTAGAGAGCCAGCCGCAAGAGGGTTCTTCCTGTCACACTCCCAGAAGTAGGGTCCTAAATTAGTCATTACTCTAGTGTGTGCATGCACACACGCACACGCACACATGCCCATCCACGCATGCACACACACACACACACCTCCCCCGACACACACACCTTTGGCCCACCTCAGCAGTCTGCGTGTGTGTGCGCGTGTGTGTTTCTCTCTCTCGAGGAGCGAGGCGTACATCACAGGTCCGCTAATGGACTTTTAATGATACCTTCCTTCCTCTGCCTAATCACCTTTTTTAGAAGCCCCAGCCTTCCAGGGAGAACCCCCATCTTTGCATCATGCTGCAGCAGCATTCCAAACAGAACAGGGAATAATGTCAGTCGGAAGCTTCTTACGTTCTGATTAGCCATTTTATTCCATAAGGCTCCATTCCATCCTGCTCCACCATTTGGCCTTTGAGATTGTGTGTAATTATAATCTCTCCATGTAATTTACAATAACAAATCAGTGTAGAGATGAACATGTGTGCAGTAATGGTATCAGAGGGGGATAGATAGGACAGCTAAACCCATAGCTTCTATTGCAGTCTCCCCTTGATGCCAATTCATTAGTGGCCTGATTAAAGTAAATTTACTACAGTGTTTATTTAGCAAGAAGAATACTTTATTATTGCCTGTTAAGGAGCAGTTCCCTCTCTTTTTCTCTCTCGCTCTCACATACACACACAAACACACACGTACATATGCACACACGCACACGCACATACACACACACACGCACACGCACACGCACACACACACACACACATCACTTTGTTTACAGTGCATTTAATCTGCACCCCAGGCCCATTAGCACAGGTATAAACTGTTACCATTGTTAGCCTCATCAGTTTCTACAGTGTGTTGCGCTAAACAAGTAATTCACTATGAGAGGAGGACGCTACGATGCTAACCAGTCCAAGTATATGAGGAGCACCATCACGCTGCGATCATACAATGTGCAGTGTGTGTTTGATTTACTGCTCCTCACAAGGAAAACAGCTTTAATCTGAACTAATGGAGGAGTCTGAGTCGAGCAACAGCTGTGAGAGAATGGATGAATGTGAATTGAGGAGGAAGAGAGGGGGAAAGTGCTGCTGTGCGTGCCTGAATAAAGTGAAGGAGAACGAGTGATGGAGAGAGGAGGATTTTTTTTTCAGTGTAACATTTCTGGCGTTGATTCAGGTGTTAAATGAACTCTGCAAGTGTTACATTAACACTCATTGGTGTAAAATAACCACACTGTTGGTGTTAATAACCAGAGTTGAGTGTGAGAGTGTGATTGTGTTTGTTTTTACTCTGAGTAAAATGTTCACATCAAAAACATGCCCATCATTATTAAATTTCCCAGCATGCTCTGCTGCAGGTAGATTCTTTGATAAGTGTTTTGATTAATATTTTGCTACATAAAGATAAATAACGTACAGTTTTAACATTTCATACGATTTTTCAGATTTTTTTTTTTTCTGAACTAATCTAGTTACTGAAATGGTTGTTCCAGTTTAATGGTTTAGCTAGTCTCCTTTTTCAATGTTAATGACCCTAACAGCCATTCTGAATGCAGTTTGTGGCCAAATGATCTTGAATATCCTAACTCTGGCAAGATTTCAATAGGAATTATACATCAATTTGCAAGCCAGCATAATGTGACTTGCAAGCCTGAGGTGGCCTTTTAAGAAGGACTTTCAGGTAACTTGATTCAAATAAAAAAATGGCCTTATGAGACATGTATTGTCTTGGACAGTTACATTTTAATTATACTATTCACTTAACTGACTTGCTGAAGGCCACAGGACAGAAAATGAATGAATTCAACAACCATGTCATTAACAAATACAGTCATAGGTGGTTACTCACTTGAAAAGGCAAGGCACACTGGGAAATAATATTGAGACATGGCTTGGTGGGGGCTTTCAGTTAGTTATTTTTGGCCACCCCTGAGTAGAAGTGTTGTACCAGTTTAACTGGTCTATGGTTATGTTTGAGTGTCCTGAAGACTTACATAACGGCATGTGACCCTAAACATTTGCAAATAATGTTGTTACGTCTGTAAATCAACACCAAGCGGCCTCTTAAAGAAATACTAACCTCTTTGAGTAATGGTTAAAAATACTGTGTTAGGTGTTATTGCGTAACAGCATTGGTGCAGACTATATACACTTCCTACTCTTAGAAATACTAAAGGAGGTGTTATTGCGTAACAGCATTGGTGCAGACTATATACACTTCCTACTCTTAGAAATACTAAAGGAGGTGTTATTGCGTAACAGCATTGGTGCAGACTATATACACTTCCTACTCTTAGAAATACTAAAGGAGGTGTTATTGCGTAACACTATAAGTGTGTTATTGCGTAACAGCATTGGTGCAGACTATATACACTTCCTACTCTTAGAAATACTAAAGGAGGTGTTATTGCGTAACAGCATTGGTGCAGACTATATACACTTCCTACTCTTAGAAATACTAAAGGAGGTGTTATTGCGTAACAGCATTGGTGCAGACTATATACACTTCCTACTCTTAGAAATACTAAAGGAGGTGTTATTGCGTAACACTATAAGTGTTAATTCCATAACACTGTATAACAGCCTCAGCACTTAAATTTAACACGGTCAGTGATGAGTCAACCCTGGAGAATTTGCCGTGTGGAGTTGGAGAGTGTCTGCCCGAAAGAAAGTGATGAAGAAGGAATGATAGAGAGAGAGAGAGAGGAAGTAGAGGAGACCGCTTGGCTGAAGAAAGTGATGGCGACCAGACAAGCTTTACATAGGGAAAGACGGGACTGTCTTTGATTTGAGTTAACATGCTACAGCACAGACCTCTCTCTCTCTCTCTCTCTCTCTCTCTCTCTCTCTCTCTCTCTCTCTCTCTCTCTCTCTCTCTCTCTCTCTCTCTCTCTCTCTCTCTCTCTCTCTCTCTCTCTCTCTCTCTCTCTCTCTCTCTCTCTCTCTCTCTCTCTCTCTCTCTCTCTCTCTCCCCATCTGTCTCTCTTCCATCAACCAGGTGATCAATTCCATTGAGCTTGCGCTTCTGCTGAGTAAGGCGGGACAAGTGTGTGTGTGTGCACCCATGCCTGTATATGTGTGTGTGCGTGTGTGTCAATGCAACCTGATACACAGCCTCTCGGCCTCTCTCTCTCCGTCCCTCCCTTCGTCTGACAAGGTAATTAGTTAGAATTAAATAACGTGTCCATTGTAGACAACAATTAACCGTTGCTTTCATCCCAGTCATTAGGAAGAGTGGAGGTTTTCTTTCATTCTGCTGTGTCTCTAATGATCCCACAGCCTTCCCACTCGCCCGCCTTAAGCCCAGTTAAAACGCCTCTCGCACACACACACACACAAAGCCGACCACCAATTATGTGTTTTTGTCCTTTTGAGGAAGAAGAAAGGAGAGGGGCGGAGAGAGACATGGGAGTGGAAAAGAGAGTGAGGGAGACATACAAATCAGTTGTTAACTGGGACGTGTTCTTTTCATTTTTTTATTTACCCCTTTTTTCATGATATCCAATTAAGATCTTGTCTCATCGTTTGCAACTCCCCAACAGACTCGGGAGAGACGAAAGTAGATTCATGTGTCATCCGAAACATGAATCGCCAAACCGCACTTCTTATCATCCGCCTGCTTAACCCGGAAGCCAGCTGCATCAATGTGTTGCAGGTGCCCAGCCCACCACAAGGAGTCACTAGAGCGTGATGAGCCACTCGGGAGGTCTGTGTGGTTTTTCTTATTTCGATTATCTGCAGTTAGATGGCTGGCAGGCCACAAACAGGGGCACTTTTCTTCTCTCCTCCTGCAAATCGCTGCTGCAGCACTACTCCCCTCTCTGATATCTGTATGTACAGGGCATCGCACAGACCTCTCTGATATCTGTATGTACAGGGCATCGCACAGACCTCTCTGATATCTGTATGTACAGGGCATCGCACAGACCTCTCTGATATCTGTATGTACAGGGCATCGCACAGACCTCTCTGATATCTGTATGTACAGGGCATCGCACAGACCTCTCTGATATCTGTATGTACAGGGCATCGCACAGACCTCTCTGATATCCGTATGTACAGGGCATCGCACAGACCTCTCTGATATCCGTATGTACAGGGCATCGCACAGACCTCTCTGATATCTGTATGTACAGGGCATCGCACAGACCTCTCTGATATCTGTATGTACAGGGCATCGCACAGACCTCTCTGATATCCGTATGTACAGGGCATCGCACAGACCTCTCTGATATCTGTATGTACAGGGCATCGCACAGACCTCTCTGATATCTGTATGTACAGGGCATCGCACAGACCTCTCTGATATCTGTATGTACAGGGCATCGCACAGACCTCTCTGATATCTGTATGTACAGGGCATCGCACAGACCTCTCTGATATCTGTATGTACAGGGCATCGCACAGACCTCTCTGATATCTGTATGTACAGGGCATCGCACAGACCTCTCTGATATCTGTATGTACAGGGCATCGCACAGACCTCTCTGATATCTGTATGTACAGGGCATCGCACAGACCTCTCTGATATCTGTATGTACAGGGCATCGCACAGACCTCTCTGATATCCGTATGTACAGGGCATCGCACAGACCTCTCTGATATCTGTATGTACAGGGCATCGCACAGACCTCTCTGATATCTGTATGTACAGGGCATCGCACAGACCTCTCTGATATCTGTATGTACAGGGCATCGCACAGACCTCTCTGATATCCGTATGTACAGGGCATCGCACAGACCTCTCTGATATCCGTATGTACAGGGCATCGCACAGACCTCTCTGATATCCGTATGTACAGGGCATCGCACAGACCTCTCTGATATCCGTATGTACAGGGCATCGCACAGACCTCTCTGATATCCGTATGTACAGGGCATCGCACAGACCTCTCTGATATCTGTATGTACAGGGCATCGCACAGACCTCTCTGATATCTGTATGTACAGGGCATCGCACAGACCTCTCTGATATCTGTATGTACAGGGCATCGCACAGACCTCTCTGATATCTGTATGTACAGGGCATCGCACAGACCTCTCTGATATCTGTATGTACAGGGCATCGCACAGACCTCTCTGATATCTGTATGTACAGGGCATCGCACAGACCTCTCTGATATCTGTATGTACAGGGCATCGCACAGACCTCTCTGATATCTGTATGTACAGGGCATCGCACAGACCTCTCTGATATCTGTATGTACAGGGCATCGCACAGACCTCTCTGATATCTGTATGTACAGGGCATCGCACAGACCTCTCTGATATCTGTATGTACAGGGCATCGCACAGACCTCTCTGATATCTGTATGTACAGGGCATCGCACAGACCTCTCTGATATCTGTATGTACAGGGCATCGCACAGACCTCTCTGATATCTGTATGTACAGGGCATCGCACAGACCTCTCTGATATCTGTATGTACAGGGCATCGCACAGACCTCTCTGATATCTGTATGTACAGGGCATCGCACAGACCTCTCTGATATCTGTATGTACAGGGCATCGCACAGACCTCTCTGATATCTGTATGTACAGGGCATCGCACAGACCTCTCTGATATCCGTATGTACAGGGCATCGCACAGACCTCTCTGATATCCGTATGTACAGGGCATCGCACAGACCTCTCTGATATCCGTATGTACAGGGCATCGCACAGACCTCTCTGATATCTGTATGTACAGGGCATCGCACAGACCTCTCTGATATCTGTATGTACAGGGCATCGCACAGACCTCTCTGATATCTGTATGTACAGGGCATCGCACAGACCTCTCTGATATCTGTATGTACAGGGCATCGCACAGACCTCTCTGATATCTGTATGTACAGGGCATCGCACAGACCTCTCTGATATCTGTATGTACAGGGCATCGCACAGACCTCTCTGATATCTGTACAGGGCATCGCACAGACCTCTGTATGTACAGGGCATCGCACAGACCTCTCTGATATCTGTATGTACAGGGCATCGCACAGACCTCTCTGATATCTGTATGTACAGGGCATCGCACAGACCTCTCTGATATCCGTATGTTCAGGGCATCGCACAGACCTCTCTGATATCCGTATGTACAGGGCATCACACAGACCTCTCTGTTCTCCATATCTACAGGGCATCACACAGACCTCGTGGGACCCCTGCCTTGCGGCAGCAGCAGGTGTGTTATGCCAGTGGATGAAGTTGGTCAAAGGGTTGTTGATGCAGCCGCTTCTCTCTATGTCTTTCTTCCTCTCTCGGCTGCACGTATCAGCCAATCATAACTAATATCAATGGTGATGTAAATCAAGTGTCAATCAAAAGTCATGCAGCTGTGGCAGCACTGTTAATGTTTTAACTAGGTAGCTAGCTACACACACTTGACCGGTCACCGCATCTCAAGCCATGCATGTTTGGATACTGGGTGTGTGTAATGTCAGTATAGGCCAGGCTGGGAAACAGTCAGGTACGCTCCACACAGCGCAGACCAACAGATGCAAACAGTGGGGAACTCTACCACGTCACTTCCACTTGCAGGCAATGGGTTCAGAACAACAACATCAAAAACGTAATACAAAAAAATTATATATATATATATATACCAAGTGCCCCTTTTTTTTTATATATCACTACCCAAAAGGGCACTTGGTGAGTGGGAGGGATAAGGGGCATGTGGTGGGCACAGGTTGCCTCCTATCTTTGCCCTATGCTGCGTATGTACCACCATGTACTGTACCCACATACACTGACCTCTCCTTTCACCCTCTAGAATCCAAATGAATGTATTTTTGGACTGATGGTTGTTGGGTTTAGTATGTTTGGGATACTGGACAGAGGTAGCGTGTGTGTATAGGCTTTTCTCAATAGATTTTGATCAACTCCTGTCTCATGTCCTCTCTCATGTCCTCTCTCATGTCCTCTCTCATGTCCACTCTCATGTCCTCTCTCATGTCCTCTCACATGTCCTCTCTCATGACCTGTCTCATGTCCTCTCTCATGTCCTCTCACATGTCCTCTCTCATGTCCACTCTCATGTCCTCTCTCATGTCCTCTCTCATGTCCTCTCTCATGTCCTCTCTCATGTCCATTCTCATGTCCTCTCTCATGTCCTCTCTCATGTCCTCTCTCATGTCCTCTCTCATGTCCACTCTCATGTCCTGTCACATGTCCTCTCTCATGTCCACTCTCATGTCCTGTCACATGTCCTCTCACATGTCCTCTCTCATGTCCTCTCTCATGTCCTCTCTCATGTCCACTCTCATGTCCTGTCACATGTCCTCTCTCATGTCCACTCTCATGTCCTGTCTCATGTCCTCTCTCATGTCCTCTCTCATGTCCTTTCTCATGTCCTCTCTCATGTCCTTTCTCATGTCCTCTCTCATGTCCTGTCACATGTCCTCTCTCATGTCCTCTCTTATGTCCATTCTCATGTCCTCTCTCATGTCCTCTCTCATGTCCTCTCTCGAAAAGTCAAAAGGCAGTCGAGGAGAAGTAGCACTGAGAGGGAACGTGGATGAAAATGTGCTTGTATGAAATTGAGACTCTCCTTCTCCACTCAAGCGTCATCAGGCAATTGACGTTTACAGGGGGTGGAGATAATACGGTGTGAGGTGTGGTGGAGCACGGTGAGATGGTGACCTTGCCAGTGCTCTGCTGGCACTACCTCAGATTAGATGCCATGTTTATTTATTTATTGAAATCAACTACTTGATTCAAGGTCTTGTTACGAGGAGACCAAGGCTGTGGCTGTATTTCCATAAGACTGGGGAGAAAAGGGTGGGGAGAAGGGAGAGAGGAGGTAGAGACTGGGGAGAAGAGGGTGGGGAGAAGGGATAGGGAAGGTAGAGACTGGGGAGAAAAGGGTGGGGAGAAGGGAGAGAGGAGGTAGAGACTGGGGAGAAGAGGGTGGGGAGAAGGGAGAGGGAAGGTAGAGACTGGGGAGAAAAGGGTGGGGAGAAGGGAGAGAGGAGGTAGAGACTGGGGAGAAGAGGGGAGGGGAGCTGGAGACGGCTTCTGCTGCCATTAGAAGTGGGATCAGATAACGGCCTAGAGGATCCAGCCGGCAACCGCCCGGTGACCAGGCGAGATGATGACCAGTATGACAGCTAATTACGACCATTGTATTCATCACCCCAGATAATAAACAAATGTATGGTTTATCATTAGCCTTGATGGGCTATTCCCTCCATTCCCCCACTCCTCCACTCCTCATTTCCCATTCCATCTCTCTCTTTTTTTAATTGGGAAAGGGTTCTTGTGGCCTCTAAAAATGGGTTCATATAGCTTTTTATCAGGAGGGAACACAGAGAGAGGCAGTAGAAAGAAAACAAGATGATGACTGTCATTAAGACCACTGGTGCGTGCTGAGAGCTTTGCTATAGTATGCAGATTTACACACCAATGCTCATTAACGCTACAGCTCACATTACATTGCCTTTCTAGCCATAGCCGTGACGCAGAACAATAAGTGTATTTTTTATTAAGAGAGAGAGGGAAAGAAACATAGGCATTTAAAAGTGAATGGCTTTTTTATTAATCTCATTGTTAGTAGATGAAAGGAGTTTGTTAATTCAGGGGGATGAGTGTTTGACCTTTGCAGTCTAGTTTTAGCAGTGTTCGAGGTGTATGGTGCTGTGTGCTTTTTATTAGGTTTGGGTTCACTGTGTAACGGAGCGTGCCAATGCTGCAACCAACCGGTCGAAACTCCTGCCAAATGTGACATGTTCTAATGATTTTCTCCTCTCTCTCTTTCTCTCTCTCCTGTCTCTTTCTCCCCTCTACCCTTTTCTCATACTCTTCCTCCCCCCTCTCTCTCTCTGCAGCAATTTGGGAAGATTTTAGACGTGGAAATAATTTTTAACGAGCGAGGTTCCAAGGTAAGTGTGCCGTAACTAGTGTCACTTAATTTCTCTCTCTCTCCCTCTCTCGCTCTCTCTCCTTCTCTTCATCCCTCTCTCCCCAGGTCCCTACCTCCTCAGTGTAATAATTACTTGGCTTTTCTTTGGCTCCTCTGCCTTCAGGCAACGTTCCCTATTGTACCCTCCTGCCATACATTGTGACATACAGTACCACGCTGCCATTTAGCTCAATACTGACACTTGCCTGGTTTCCATACATGCAGCTTGTCCAGTAAGCTTCATGCTGACAGTGTTAATCCTGACTTACTGAGCAGTATGAATGTCCCAACTCACCTCCTTACCACTCCGTGGTACAGTAATACTCACTTCTCAAACTAGATCTGTCAGAAAGTACATTTAGACAGGTCTTTCTTTTTTAATTTTTTTTTTAACATTTGCAAACCTCAAAAAACCTCTGTATTTTCTGCACCATCTAGGTAGAAGGATAATTACGTAACACACTTTTCCCCAAAGGAACCGGAAAACAGTTCCTGATTATTTATCTCATTCTAGAAGAAGAATCTAAGATATCCATGGCAAACACAGGTTGTATTATTCCACTACCCACAATCCTCTCCTTCTGCTCACCATGAAATTAACACAGCTTAGCATGAATAAACATTCTATTTCCATAAGAAGCTCTCTCAATTTGCATTCAATATGTTTTCACTCTTTGAAGAATGCCCACTCCTCTCTCTCTCTTCATGTAAGCTAATTACTTGTGCGTGATAAAAAAACAAAAACAAACAGTAGACTCAGAGAGAGGGCGAACTTGCAGCATGCACAAAATGTGAAAATGATTAATTTTGCCATCAAATCCCACTTTCAATGTATTAGTTGTGTGTTATTTGCATCAGGCAGTATAGGCTGGGATCCCCTATACAGGATCACACCGCAGTGGGAAGCGCCCGGTTCACACACATTATCTACCAAGGCAATTAATTACATGGCCCTACCAGCACAGGATGTGTAGGGTGTATAGGCTATGTCCCAAATGACACCCAATTTCTCTAGTGCTATGGGTACTGGTCAAAATTAGTGCACTAAATAGGTATTAAGGTGCTATTTGGGATATAGACATAGGCTAAAAGGACTTGGAGGGCTGGGGGCTTGTCTTGTCCAACATGCTGTTTACCAGCCATATCTAATGGCTCTCATACCCAGACCCAGTTAACTCTCCTAGCTCCCACCATAACTCCCCGCTGCAACGTGTGTGCGTGTGTGTGCTGCACATGGGCTGCACCGTCAGGCCTAGGGCTCTCATGGCCCCCTTACTGAGCTGGGCCTCCTGAGTGAGCTTCAGGATCAGGCCTACACAGCAAATTCTCCAGTGTAATTTTGTTTTTTACAAAATTACACTGAGAGTGTTAAATCAACACAGTGTTAAATCAACTTACTGCTTAGTGTAAAGCCTTATTCAAATATTTCCCAGAGTGCCTTGCCTTTCGAGTAAATTGTTTTAAAAAAGCCACCATAATTTGACTTGCAGACCTGATGTGGCCTGGAAACCATGACTTTCAAGCAATTGTATTACGCTCAAATAAAAATGGGTTTAGATTTGTTCCTAAAGGGGAACAAACACTTGGCGCTGTAGTGGTACCCTGTAAGGTCATCCTTTGTACATATAGCAATAGGTACTTAATTGATCCCCAGTTCATAAAATTCAGAGATTTTCCATAATACTGGTTCCACTTCCAGGAAACATCCAACCAGGAGTTCTGTAAAATCTGGGAATGTTGAATTTTACAACCCATTATGCTGGTTTATAAAGTGATGTGTAACTCCTATTGGAATCCAGCCAGAGTTAGGCTATCCAACAGTTGGAATTTGTATTCGGCTACAATCTGCATTCAGAATAAATTACAGGGTTAGGAACATTGTGGGGAGACTAGCTAAGACATTTACACTGGAACAAACATTTCAGTAACGAGTGCAAAAAAATCGAACTAACTGATTGAATTAGTTTAGAAAAATGTATGTTATTTATCATTGTGCAGCACAAGGTTAATCAATGAATGTACACACACAATCATATACAGTGGGGAGAACAAGTATTTGATACACTGCCGATTTTGTAGGTTTTCCTACTTACAAAGCATGTAGAGGTCTGTAATTTTTATCATAGGTACACTTCAACTGTGAGAGACGGAATCTAAAACAAAAATCACATCGTATGATTTTTAAATAATTAATGCATTATTATGCATTTTATTGCATGGCATAAGTATTTGATCACCTACCAACCAGTAAGAATTCCGGCTCTCACAGATCTGTTAGTTTTTCTTTAAGAAGCCCTCTTGTTCTCCACTCATCACCTGTATTAACTGCACCTGTTTGAACTTGTTACCTGTATAAAATACACCTGTCCACACACTCAATCAAACAGACTCCAACCTCTCCACAATGGCCAAGACCAGAGAGCTGTGTAAGGACATCAGGGATAAAATTGTAGACCTGCGCAAAGCTGGGATAGGCTACAGGACAATAGACAAGCAGCTTGATGAGAAGGCAACAACTGTTGGTGCAATTATTAGAAAATGGAAGAAATTCAAGATGACGGTCAATCACCCTCGGTCTGGGGCTCCATGCAAGATCTCTCTTCGTGGGGCATCAATGATCATGAGGAAGGTGAGGGATCAGCCCAGAACTACACGGCAGGACCTGGTCAATGACCTGAAGAGAGCTGGGACCACAGTCTCAAAGAAAACCATTAGTAACACACTACGCTGTCATGGATTAAAATCCTGCAGCACACGCAAGGTCCCCCTGCTCAAGCCAGCGCATGTCCAGGCCCTCTGAAGTTTGCCAATGACCATCTGGATGGTCCAGAGGAGGAATGGGAGAAGGTCATGTGGTCTGATGAGACAAAAATAGAGCTTTTTGGTCTAAACTCCACTCGCCGTGTTTGGAGGAAGAAGAAGGATGAGTACAATCCCAAGAACACCATCCCAACCGTGAGGCATGGAGGTGGAAACATCATTCTTTGGGGATGCTTTTGTGCAAAGGGGACAGGACGACTGCACCGTATTGAGGGGAGGATGGATGGGGCCATGTATCGCGAGATCTTGGCCAACAACCTCCTTCCCTCAGTAAGAGCATTGAAGATGGGTCGTGGCTGGGCCTTCCAGCATGACAACGACCCGAAACACACAGCCAGGGCAACTAAGGAGTGGCTCCGTAAGAAGCATCTCAAGGTCCTGGAGTGGCCTAGCCAGTCTCCAGACCTGAACCCAATAGAAAATGTTTGGAGGGAGCTGAAAGTCCATATTGCCCAGCGACAGCCCCGAAACCTGAAGGATCTGGAGAAGGTCTGTATGGAGGAGTGGGCCAAAATCCCTGCTGCAGTGTGTGCAACCCTGGTCAAGAACTACAGGAAATGTATGATCTCTGTAATTGCAAACAAAGGTTTCTGTACCAAATATTAAGTTCTGCTTTTCTGATGTATCAAATACTTATGTCATGCAATAAAATGCTAATTATTTACTTAAATATCATACAATGTGATTTTCTGGATTTTTGTTTTAGATTCCGTCTCTCACAGTTGAAGTGTACCTATGATAAAAATTACAGACCTCTACATGCTTTGTAAGTAGGAAAACCTGCAAAATCGTCAGTGTATCAAATTCTTGTTCTCCCCACTGTATATCGAAACAATTTTTTTTTTTATCAAAGTGCAATAGAGCATGCAGGGAAATATGATAATGTTGGGTGTGGTTTTGTGTATTTTTTCAAGCCCGTGTATTAGGGTAGAACTAGGTTCTCAAAATAAGACATTATGAAATCCGTATGATATTGTGTCAAATAAGTCCGTTTTTTTTATGATAACATATTTGCTAGTGATGGAGAAATTAAGCTTCCTGAAGCATTGAGTATTTCCAGCCAATTGTGTTAAAAAAAAGGCTAATTACGCAAGGCTTTGATCAACACGTTGTACAGTAGTGGCACCTGCTGGTCAAAATAATTTAGAACAGACAAATTATTATAGATGATGTCGCACAAGCTATGCAGGGTAGCTTTTTTGGCTCTTTTACCGAAACCAATACCAAACCAATCAGGTGGTTGTTCGACAAAACATTGATCATGTGCTTCTGATAAAGTGATACAAGCATCGGCACACTGCTTCGAAGTACCTATTTAGTGATTTCAAAGCAGGCTTCGGAGCTGAATGCAACAATCATGTCTCTGTCCATAGCTGCTGAAAAATATCGTAATAATAACAAATATTAATATTTTTTTTTTTAAATTCTCTCAAAAGTTGTGAACTGGGTCTTCACTAATCCTGTAT
>NC_092169.1:30735000-30742500 GCF_045791955.1 Oncorhynchus clarkii lewisi | reverse complement strand
ACTGGACCACACCACCACACTTCTCTTCTCCTCTGGCTCTCCTCTTGTCTTTTATTATCCCTCACTCCTCCCACCACCGCACCATGCTACACAGAAGGAGAGCACCATGCTACACAGAAGGAAAGCGTCTGCTAAAAAAATATATAATGTTTTGGGATGCTAAGCTAACGTCAGTCTAAGTGAATGGGATGCTAAGCTACCGTTAGTCTAAGTGGGATGCTAAGCTAACGTCAGTCTAAGTGAATGGGATGCTAAGCTAACGTTAGTCTACCGCTCCCTGTGTGTTTTCTATAGGCTGGAAGCTGAACCCCATGGTGGGAGCTGTCTATGGTCCTGAATTGTATGCAGGTAAAACTCCACTGATGCAAACACTACACTAGACTACAATACAACACATTACTATCAGAGTACAACTATACTTGGTCCTAAAGACTATCTGGCGAACAGACTATACACAATTTCAGACTCACACAAAGACTACACGATAGGCCCACAGACTATACAGGCTCCAAACTAGAGCCCAAAATCTGCAGATCTCTCTCGCTTTCGCTCTCCTTCTCTCTCTCTCTCTCTCTCTCTCTCTCTCTCTCTCTCTCTCTCTCTCTCTCTCTCTCTTTCTGTTTCTAGTTTGCTCTCTCTCGTTCTCTCTATCTTTCTTTCTTCTCTCTCTTTCTCTCCATCTCTCTTTTTCTCTTTCATTTTCTTTTTCTCTCTCTCTCATTCTGTTGCTGTTGAATTGATCATGTGATCATGCAGGTATGTGTGGGGTTTTGTGCAGTCATGCATTAATGAGTTCATGAGTATATGCATAAACCTGTGTGTGTGTGTGTGTGTGTGTGTGTGTGTGTGTGTGTGTGTGTGTGTGTGTGTGTGTGTGTGTGTGTGTGTGTGTGTGTGTGTGTGTGTGTGTGTGTGTTGGCGGAGAGGCTGCTTTCATTTAGAGGAAGTGCTGAGACTGCCTGGTGTCTTTAACTGCGCTCCTTTCTGCTCATTAGACTGAAATCTGTTCATTCCAAGACAGCTTTACTGCCAAGCTCTAAATAACAGCCCTGACACAGAGAAGCCATCTATCTCTTTTATTTCTTCTCTCTCTCCTCTCCTCTCCTCTCCTCTCCTCTCCTCTCTTTTCCTCTCCTCTCCTCTCCTCTCCTCTCCTTTCCTTTCCTTTCCTCTCCTCTCCTCTCCTCTCCTCTCCTCCGCTCTCCTCCCCTTTCCTTCCCTCTTCTCCCGTCCCATGCTCTCCTCCCCTCCCCTCTTCTCCTCTTCTATGCTCTCCTCCCCTCTTCTACCCTCTCCTAACCTCTCCTCCCGTCCTCTTCTCTCCTCCCTCCCCTCCCCTCCCCCGCTCTCCTTTCCTCCCCTCTCCTCTCCTGTCCTCCGCTCTCCTCCCCCACCTCAAACCCCACCCTTTAACTCAGAGCAACCCCAACCCCACTGATTCTCAACCCCAACCCCACTGATTCTCAACCCCAACCTTACTGATTCTCAACCCCAACCCCACTGATTCTCAACCCCAACCTTACTGATTCTCAACCCCAAACCACTGATTCTCAACCCCAACCCCACTGATTCTCAACCCTAACCCCTAGATGTATGCACGTGAACGTGTGTACGTAGGTACGCACACACACTCACACACAGTAGGCCACCTTCTCTGTGTGTGTGGCTAAGGCGACCGGCTGGCTGTCTGATTGATAGCATGTTAATGTCTCGAGTCATCTTAAACATGCCAGTAAAGTTTGCCAAGCCTAAACGATACCATATGCCTCTGCAAGTCCCATGTGGCATCCCATGGTGTAGGAGTGTGTTTAAGTGTATGCGTGCGTCCACCATTCCTACCTGAAGATGCAGGGAGAATATCACAGGAAAATATATCCCAGCTTTACTTACAAAACAACCGACAGTACCTCCCTCACTTCTCCCATCCCTCCTTCCCTCCTTCCCTCCACTGGTCTTCTTACTCCCTCCTTTCCTTTCCTCTCCCCTCTAAATATGAAAAATGAAAAAAATCCTGTAGCGGAAGTGTTGGGTCTGGATTTCTTCTGGAATAATTATAGCTGCATTTAATCTACTTTAGGCGGGAATAGAGCGGGATGTAACGGCCATTAATCACTCTTTATCAGTGTGGCGTTCCGAGCGTGGATCAGCGGAATTGGGGCCCATAAATCGTGTGTGTGTGACAGAACACTCCGTCTCCATTCCTGCAGTCGGCTACAGGTTTATTGTGTTCAAATCCCATTCAGAAAGAATGACGGATGAGAGGAGAGAGAGGAGAGAGTAGAGCAAGAGAGAGGGGGGTGAGAGAAGGGAGAGAAGGGAGAGAGAGAGCGAGAGAGAGAGCGAGAGCGGCCGGCCACTCAAATCTACTATGAATCCACTACACACAGGCACGTACACACTCGCACACACTCTCACACTTGCACAAACAAGCATAGATGCATGCATTCACACACATGGATATGAGGCGAGAGTGGTCACTTCGTTCTTAACTTATGGAGTAGGGTTGAATAGGGAGGCACTTCATTATTTAATCATTGTGCGTTTTTGAGGGTGTGTGTGTGTGTGTGTGTGTGTGTGTGTGTGTGTGTGTGTGACTGACTGAGTGGAGTAGACTGCGGGGCATGAAGGACAATGAGAGAAATGTAATAGTGATTGATTGACTGTGTCCTAGGCCTAGTGTATGCAGAGATGGTGTGTGTGTGCGTGTTTGCACACTGTGTGTGTGTATATGTGTGTTTGTGTCTGCTAGTCTGAGTATATGCATACAGTTTAGCAGGGAGCTCACCAAAACACAACAAATAAGATTAAAATGCAAAGCGCAGGCAGAGAAATAACAAGGGGCTTTTCAACATATGCTGAAAAATTTGCAAGTTGGAAGGTTGACATTAGTTTGACTTCGGAGTGCATCACTCTGCCATGATTTGATTGGTCCAACGTGGACGAGGTCGCTGTCATTTGCTGACCCGCCTTTTATTGCTGAATCAATTTAATGTATTTTTTATGTAAAAAAATTAGAGGTTGTGAGTGTGAGTTTATGTGAGTGTGTTTGTGTATGTCAGTGTGAGCAAATTGTGTGTGCGGTGTGTGATTGCTGTGGTAATGTGTGTAGAAGGCTCTTTTAATTGTCTAAGGATAGATTTAAGGCTTAATTAAGCATAATCAGACGCTAACGCTCTGTCACTGTCCCCAAGCACAGGCTCTACACACACACACACAGACCACGGGGTAGACAGACTAGACTGGTGTATAGGAGCAGTCTTCCAGTACGACTCAGACAGATGAGGAAGCAGTCTGCTGGTAAATTGTGGTGTAATGCAGAAAGCCAGGGCCATGTTTATTAAAGGGAAATTCCACCACTTTTCAACCTCATGTGCATTATCTCCAGCATAATACTCAACACATATGAAACTGTGCTTTTCTACATGTTGTAGGAGAACATATAAAGTTAAGACGTTCTACCCAATGACATAATCAAACGTTAAAACGTTTAAAAAATAGTGATCGTCAAACACTATGAGATTTGTGTCTAGAAACGTACTATAATCCCACCCTGTGATGTCACAGAGAAGCATTTTTTTAGGAACTTTCTTACAAACTGTGTTAGAGTTAAGTGTTGCATGTTCATAAACACAGAAACACAGAAAACCTCACGTACCTGCAACTCACAAAATGTTGCTTATTCACGCAATCCTCCACAAGCCCAAACGCTGATCAATAATACATATGCACACCGAGGTTATTACAGTTCCTGAAGACTAAACCAAGAACGAATGATGAATAAACAATTTAGGAAACTGTAAATAAAATAATCAACAAACCCGTTTGAAAAGCTGAAACCAGACTGAAACTATTATCCTTGACTCCAAAACGAACTAAAAGAAATTGTCATGAGTTCAGTTTTAGTTTTTAGATTTTTTTCTCAAAATGTTGGGCAAAAATTGAATGGGTTTTTCAATCAGGCTTTTTTTCTAGTTGGGGTTTTCAAGCTTCTCGATCTGGCGGGTCACATAGAGATTGACTTGAATTTCAAGGTAGACTCAGCGATAGGATGTTGCCATGAGCAGCACCTCAGATATCGCTCATGTTCCTCTGCTCAGACGTTGCTGACACATGCCAGATCTAGATACTGTTATATGTATTGGCTAATCACATCATATGGTATAGCAGTCTGGTGCCCGACCGCACAGTCGATGACGTGCCACTCAACCATTGGTTGATGCATGCAGGGAAACGCGTTAGCGTTAGCTGATACGTAAAATACCGATCCAGGTGTTGTAAGATCTGACAGGCGACTAAGCAGAGGGACACGCCCATTGAGGTGAGCATGATGCAGGATTTTGCTCTCACACAGTCACACAGAGTATCTGCGCATGGGCTTGGGTGCACTTCACGCTGCTACAACGTAGGTATCTATGGGCCAAAAACAGCTGGGTGCATCTTCGTCATCTCACTGAATCTACCTTTACACCCAACATAATCTAACCTATGACCTGGCTCATTAACTTATGCACAGTGGCAAGAAGTGACACCCCCCCCCCCCCCCCCCCCCACCCCCAAAAAAACTTTACAACACAAACAGTTGAGGTTTACATACACCTTAGCCAAATACATTTCAACTCAGTTTTTCACAATTCCTGACATTTAATCCTAGTACAAAATGCCATGTCTTAGGTCAGTTAGGATCCCCACTTAACTTTAAGAATGTGAAATGTCAGAATAATAGTACAGAGAATGATTTATTTCAGCTATTATTTCTTTCATCACATTCCCAGTGGGTCAGAAGTTTACATACACTCAATTAGTATTTGGTAGTATTGCCTTTAAATTGTTTAACTTGGGTTAAACGTTTCGGGTAGCCTTCCACAAGCTTCCCACAATAAGTTGGGTGAATTTTGGCCCATTCCTCCTGACAGAGCGGGTGTAACTGAGTCAGGTTTGTAGGCCTCCTTGTTCACGCACACTTTTTCAGTTCTGCCCACAAATTTTCTATAGGATTGAGGTCAGGACTTTGTGATGGCCACTCCAATACCTTGACTTTGTTGTCCTTAATCCATTTTGCCACAACTTTGGAAGTACGCTTGGGGTCATCGTCCATTTGGAAGACCCATTTGCGACCAAGCTTTAACTTCCTGACTGATGTCTTGAGATGTCGCTTCAATATATCCACAAAATGTTCTTTCTTCATGATGCCATATACAGTCCCTCATGCAGCAAAGCACCCCCACAACATGATGCTGCCACCCCCGTGCTTCACGGTTGGGATGGTGTTCTTCGGCTTGCAAGCCTCCCCCATTTTTCTCGAAACATAATGATGGTCGTTATGGACAAACAGTTCTATTTTTGTTTCATCAGACCAGAGGACATTTCTCCAAAAAGTACAATCTGTGTCCCCATGTGCAGTTGCAAACCGTAGTCTGGGTTTTTTATGGCGGTTTTGGAGCAGTGGCTTCTTCCTTGCTGAGCGGCCTTTCAGGTTATGTCAATATAGGATTTGTTTTACTGTGGATATAGATACTTTTGTACCTGTTTCCTCCAGCATTTTCACAAGGTCCTTTGCTGTTGTTCTGGGATTGATTTGCACTTTTCGCACCAAAGTACGTTTATCTCTAGGAGACAGAACGCGTCTCCTTCCTGAGCTGTATGACGGCTGTGTGGTCCCATGGTGTTTATACTTGCGCACTATTGTTTGTACAGATGAATGTGGTACCTTCAGGCGTTTGGACATTGCTCCCAAGGAAGAACCAGACTTGTGGGAGGTCTGCAATTTGTTTTGGCTGATTTCTTCTGATTTTCCCATGTTGTCAAGCAAAGAGGCGCTGAGTTTGAAGGTAGACCTTGAAATACATCCACAGGTACACCTCCAATTGAATCAAATTATGTCAATTAGCCTATCAGAAGCTTCTAAAGTCATGACATAATTTTAAAGGCACAGTCAACTTAGTGTATGTGAACTTCTGACACACTGGAATTGTGATACAGTGAATTATAAGTGAAATAATCTGTCTGTAAACAATTGTTGGAAAAATTACTTGTGTCATTCACACAGTAGATGTCCTAACTGACTTGCCAAAACTATAGTTTGTTAACAAGACATTTGTGGAGTGGTTGAAAAACAAGTTTTAATGACTCCAATCTTAGTGTGTGTAAACTTCTGACTTCAACTGTAGATGTCTCCTAGCCTCCCACAGATACCTTACTTTCTGTCCCTAACACTAAAAAATTTAAAAAATTGTTATATAAAACATAAACTAAATAAAAACTAGCAAATCAGATCTGAAAACGAACTGAAACTAAACTGAATTTCTAATAGAAATCTTAAAAAACAAATGGAAATGAAAACAAATATAAAAACACAAAACTTTGAGAACCTTGATGCTCACACACACACACACACACACACACACAATACAACCACACACACACACACACACACACACACACACACACACACACAATACAACCACACACACACACACACACACACACACACAATACAACCACACACACACACACAGACACACACACACACACACACACACACACACACACACACACACACACACACACACACACACACACACACACACACACACACACACACACACACACACACACACACACACTCGATCGCACGCACGCACGCACGCACACACACACACACACACACACACACACACACACACACACACACACACAATACAACCACACACACACCCACATACACAATACAACCACACACACAATACAACCACACACACACGCACACACACACACACGCACACGCACACACTTAAGCCAGTCACATTCTGTATGTAACTCTGTATGTTTTTTAACTAGCCTGACCCTGCTAACACTGAGCATATGTTAGTCTTATTGTAATCTCTCCTTATGAAAAAAACTACATGACCAGATGAAGTAAGACTGTTTATGACTGTGTAAACCATGGTGTGGTTGTTGGCGGTTTTTAGGCCTAGCAGGCTGTCAGCACTAGTCTGTATGATTCATGGGTTATTATGGGGCCGCTGTAGCATGCAAGACCCATAGCTCATCACCAGATTGCATTCATATACGTCATGCCACACATAACACGTACACACACACACACACACACACACATACGCACACACACACACACACACACACACATAAATAATGTATACATAAACACATATAATGAACACACACACACACACAGATAAGGTATGCAGTCACACACATAATGAACACACACACACACACACACACACACACACACACACACACACAGATAAGGTATGCAGTCACACACATAATGAATAAACACACACAAATAATACGTACTGTTCAAGCAGAGAAAAAAAGTATGGTGAAATATGCGTATAATATCAGATATGGAGGTGGATTTGGGAGAAATTGTTATTTTTCCTGTGATATGTCATCGATATATACTTTCTGCGTATTAACACTGTCATATCAAGAGTTAGAAGGAGGAATTAAAATGTCAGCCAAGGTGTTCTACTG